>NW_027140180.1:300000-467212 GCF_036365525.1 Heterodontus francisci
GTGGGTACAATTCCTATTAGTTACTATTAGTCCTAGTTCAGTTACAGTACAGTGAAGGTGCACTACTATGAGTACAGTTACAGTCGCTGTGAGTACAGTTACCGTTACTGTGGGTACGGTTATTGTTACTGTGGGTATAGATACTGTTACTGACAGCTAGATGGTCTTAAATTTATCTCTCGCAGCATGAACGATGACTGGATAGCCTCAGAGACCTTGTGCACTCTACCACCCTAGAACATCTGGGACCCTCCACCCATAAGCACCAGGACTGGTTTGATAAAAACAATGAGGAGATTCAGACTCTAGTGGATGAGAAACACCATCTCGTTAGTGTCCACCAAAACAACCATTCATCTGCTTCAAAGAAAGCTGCTTCAACAACATAAGAACATAAGAAATAGGAGCAGGAGTAGACCATTTGGCCCATCGAGCCTGCTCCACCATTCAATACGATCATGGCTGATCTTTGGCTTCAACCCCACTTGTCTGCCTGTTTCCTATCTCCCTTGTTTCCCGAGGGACCAAAAATCTTTCTAGCTCAGCCTTTAATATATTCAACGATGAAGCATCCACTACCCTCTGGGGTAGAGAATTCCAAAGATTCACAGCCCTTTGAGTGAAGAAATTTCTCCTCATCTAATCCTAAATGATTGTCCCCTTATCCTGAGGCTGTGCCCCCATGTTCTAGATTCCCCAGCCAGGGAAGCAACCTCTCAGTGTCTACCCTGTCAAGCCCCTTCAGAATCTTATATGTTTCAATGAGATCACCTCTCATTCTTCTAAACTCCAGAGAATATAGACCCAGTTTACTCAGCCTCTCATCATAGAACAACCTTCTCATTCCAGGGTTCAATCTAGTGAACCTTTCCTGTACAGCCTCCAAGGCAAGTATATTCTTTCTTAAATATGGAGACCAAAACTGCACACAGTACTCTGGATGTGGTCTTGCCAAAGCCCTGTACAATTGTAGCCATACTTCTTTATTCCTGTACTCCAATCCCCTTGTAATAAAGGCCAACATGCCATTGGCCTTCCTAATTGCTTGCTGTACCTGCATGCTAACTTTTTGTGTTCATTGTACAAATACAACCAAGAGCCTCTGAACTTCAACATTTACAAGTTTCACACCTTTTAAAAGATATTCTGCTTTTCTATTGTTACTGCCAACTGAATAACCTCACACTTGCCCACATTATACTCCATCTGCCACCTTGTTGCTCACTCACTTAATCTGTCTATATCTCTTTTAGCCTCTTTGTGTCCTCCTCATAGCTTGAAAATGCCCTGTTTATCCCCACTCTCTGTTTCCTGTCCATTAACCAATCCTCTATCCATGCTAATATATTACCCCCAACTCCATGAGTCCTTAACTTCTGTATTAACCTTGTGTGTGGCACCTTATCGAAAACCTTTTGGAAATCCAAGTATACTACATCTACTGGTTCCCCTTTATCTGTCTAGTAAGCTACATCTTCAAAAAACTTTAATAAATTTGTCAAACATGACTTCCCTTTCGTTCAACCATGCTGACTTTGTCTGATCATACTATGATAATCTAAGTGCATTGTTAAGACTTCTTTAATAATAGACTCCAGTACTTTCCCGACAACTGATGTCAGGGTCACTGGCCTGTAGTTCCCTTTTTTCTCTCTTCTTCCTTTCTTGAATGGCAGTGTTACATTTGCTAACTTCCAATCTGCTGGGGACTGTTCCAGAATCTAGGGAATTTTGGAAAATCATAACCAGTGCATCCACTCTGTGGCTGTCTCTTTTAGAATCCTAGGATGTAGGCTATCAGATCCCAGGGATTAGATATATTTTATTCCCTCAAACTTCTCCAATACTTTTTCTCTGCTGATATTAATTTCCTTAATTTCCTCCCTTTTTTTTTTTTAGCCTTTATTTCTAATATGTAACTTGTGGCTTCTATTGTAAAGGCAGACACAAAATATTTGTTCAATGTCTCTACCATCCTTATTCCCCATAATAATTTCTCCTGTCACTGCTTCTAAGGGACCAATGTTTACTTTAGCTACTCTCTTCCTCTTTATATACTTGTAACAGCTCTAACAGTCCTGGCTACTTTACTTTCATTCTAGTTTTTTACCTTTTTGTCAACTTTTTGGTGGCCCTTTGCAGGATTCTAAAAGACTCCCAGTCCTCAGACCAACTGCTATTCTTTGCAACATTTTAAGCCTCTCCTTTTAATCAAATACTATCCTTAACTTTGTTCGTAAGCCACAGCTGAATCTTTCTTGCTGAGTTTTTGTTTTTTAATGGAATATATTTTTGTTGAACAATCTGAATTGTTTCTTTAAATGTCTCCCACTGTTGATTTACCAGCATAACTTTTGGTTTATTTACCCAATCAACCTTAGCCAGCTCTTCCCTCATACCTATATAACTGGCTTTGTTTAAGTTTAGGATTCTTGTTTGTGAATGGAGTATGTCATTTAAAACTTAATATGGAATTCAGTTGTATTACGATCACTAGTTCCCAGCAGAGCTTTTACTATGAGATTATTAATTAACTCTGCCTCATTACACAATACTAGATCTAAAATCGCCTTAACCCTAATCAATTCCACAATGTATTGCTCCAGGAAACTGTCACAAAAGCATTCTACATACTCATCTTCCAGACCACCTTTGCCAATTTGATTGGTCCAGTCTATATGAAGATTAAAGTCACCCACAATTATTACATTGCCTTTGTTACAAGCTCCAGTAATTTCTTGCTTAATGCTCTGTCCAACAGTATAAGTACTGTTAGGGGGCTGAAACTACTCCCAACAGCATTTTCTGATCCTTTCTATTCCTAATTTTCACCCATACTGATTCTACTTCCTGATCTTCTGAGCCAAGATCCTTTCTCACTAATCTCCTTATGTCATATTTTACTATCAGGATTACCCCTCCTCCTTTTCCATTCTGCCTGTCTTTTTGAAATGTTGTGTACCCTGGAATACTTATTTCCCAAACTTGGTCACCTTGTAACCATGTATTTCTATTTGTGTCACTAGTTCAGCTACCTTTTTGCAGATGCTTCGCACATTCAGATAAAGAGACTTTAATTTTATTTTCTTTCTACTTTTTTCCGAATGGACCTTAGCTGCTGATGCATGATTACCATTAGACTCTCTGTCTCTTCTTGCCCCACTCTTCTTGTCTTCACCCACATCGGTACACCGTTCTATTGCCTTGACATTTCTCTTTGGATCTCTAATTTTCCCTTTGCCTGACTTCCACACCACCCCCCACTCTCACCCCATTAGTTTAAAACCCTATCCATGGCCCATTCACCAGGACGCTGGTCCAAGCTCGGTTTAAGTAGAGCCCATCCCAATGAAAAAGCTCTCTCTTTCCTGAGTACTGGTGCCAGTGCCCCATGAATTGAAACCCCTTCCTCCCACACCACTCTTTGAGCCATGCGTTTAATTCTCTAATCTATTTGATCCTATGCTAATTAGCGCGTGGCTCAGGTAACAATCCAGAGATTGTTTGAAGTTTGAACTTTTGGAGTTCTGTGTTTTAATTTGGACCCTAACTCATCAATCTCCCTCAGCAGAACATCATTCCTAGTTCTACCTATTTCATTGGTTCCTACGTGGACCATGACAACTGGATCCTGCCCCTCCTACTCCAAGATCATCTCCAGCCACGAGGAGATGTCCTTAACCCTGGCACTTTGGCACTCCGTCGAGGCTACAGAGTATAGCATCTATTCCCCTCACTATACTGTCTCCCAGCACTACCGCATTCCTTTTCACTCCCCCCATTTGAATGGCTTCTTGCACCATGATGCCAGGGTCAGTTTGCTCATTCACCCTGCAGTCCTTGTTCTCAACCATACAGGTAGCAAGCTGCCTCATACCTGTTAGTCAAAGTCAAGAGCCGAGCCTCCTCCATCACTACATCCTGGATCCCACATACCTGCCTGATTCGCAGTCCTCCTGTCACTGACCAACTCTAAAGTTCTACTTAACCTAAGGGGTGTGACTGCCTCCTGGAATAAAGTGTCCAGGTAACCCTCCCCCTGCCTGATGCCCTGCAATGTCGGCAACTCTGACTCCAACTCAGCAACTCTGAGCCAAAGTTGATCCTGCTGCAGATACTTCCCACAGATATGGTTATTTGGGGCTGCAATAAATTCCACAGAGTCCACCACGTTGCAGTCACAGCACACCACCAGCCTTGCCATGTCTGTCTAACCTTATTTATTTAATGAGTCAATTTGTTATTAATTTAGTTAGCTAAAGTAATGGCAAGTTACAGTCTCCTCACTTGCAGCCAAAAGAAGAACACTCACCAGCTACTGGAGGTTAACGAAAGTATAAAATGCAGGACTTCCTCCTCCTCTGCTCCGAATTCCCACATATGGCAAATAGCACTGGGTTCATGACACTCTATCTTCAGATCACTCTGTGCTTCCTCACTTTTCACATCCATAAAATCATCCAGTCAAAGCTTAGAGAGATGCAGGATCACTGGCTAAGCAAAAAGACAGAAGAAATACAATTATACACAGGCAGAAACAATACTGAATGTTCTGAAGACAATCTGCAGTCCTCAGGATTCCAGAAATGCTCCTCTTCTCACACTGATTACAGTCAAGCCCAAAATCCTGGAGAGATGGGCAGAACATTTTAACAATGTTCTAAATGGGGCCTCAACAGTCAATGATGAGACAATTGCCCACTTGCCCCAAATTGAAGTCAACACATTACTTGCTGACATCCCCAACAAAGCTGAGATCATGAAAGCAGTCAGTCTCCTGTCAAGTGGCAAGGCACCAGGGTCAGATGCAATATCAGGTGAAATATACTTTGACAAACTCAGCAAACAGTTCCAGATAATGTGGAGCAAGGAAGCCATTCCTCGGGAATTCAAAGATGCATCATTTGTCCATCTTTATGATGGACAACCATTGAGAATCTCCCTACTGTGCATTGCTGTGAAAATACTTGCAAGAGTCCTGCTAAACCATTTGACACTACATCTAGAACAGAACCTTCTACCAGAGAGTCAATATGGTTTCAGAAAAGGTTGTGGTATGGTTGACATGGTGTTTCCTGCAGGAGAAATGCCAAGAGCAGAACTACAATTTGTACTCAATATTTGTTGATCTGACTAAAGTCTTTGGCACAGTTAGTCGTGAGGGCCAATGGAAGATTACGGCAAAATTTGGCTGTCCATAAAATGTCATCATTATGGTACAACAATTCCATGACAGCATGCTTACTCGAGTCCTGGATGGTGGACAGTCTTCTGATGCCTTCCCAGTGACAAATGGGGCTGTGTGTTGGCTCCTAACCTGTTCAGCTAGATGTTCTCTGTCATACTTTCTGTTAATGAAAGTGCCATTCACATTAGATACTGCACAGATGGCAAAATCTTCAATTTGAAGAGATGGCAAGCCAAAATCAAAGTGCATGAAGCTGTGGTTTGTGACTTCCTTTTCGCTGGTGACTGTTCCCTAAATGCCTGTTCAGAACAAGAGATGCAACATAGCATGTATCGCTTCTCATCTGCATGTGATAACTTGGGTCTCACCATCAGCACCAAAAAGACTGAAGTCATGTAGCAAGCTGCCCCACGAAAGCAGTATGTGAAGCCAACTATTCCAGTCAATGATCAAAGGCTTGAAGCAGTCGACAATTTTACCGACCTTGGCAGCACCCTCTCCAGAGCAGTTCACATTGACGACAAAGTAATGATGCCAGAATAAGGCCAGCAATGCCTTTGGCAAGCTATGAGAAACTGTCTGGGAGTGAGGAGGAATTAATCTCACAACAAAAGTGAAGGTATACAGAGCGGTTGTCCTTCCCATTCTCTTGTATGCTTGTGAAGCCTGGACAGTTCACTGCAGACACACAAACAAGCTACACCACTTACACATGACCTGCTTGCAGAGACTACTCAAGATGAAATGGCAAGACATGCTTCCTAATACTAAGATTTTCTCCCTGACCAACATGCCTAGCATCCACACTCTGCTGAAGGGAGCTCAGATAAATGGGCAGCACATGTTGCCAGAATGCCTGAAAGACATTTGCCAAAAAAATCTCTTCTAATTGAAGGGAAACATTCACACAAAGGCCAGAAAAAGTGCTTCAAGGTCTCATTGAAGAGTTTCAGCCGCCCTTGAGATGTGGTAGAACCTCACACAAGATCGCTCTATATAGAGCAGTCTCGTTAGCAAAGGCACCACCTCCTATGAACGGATCAGAATCACACTGGCTAACAGGAGATGTAAGCTTCACAAGTCCAGAGCCGCAAGCACCACGTCCGCACCAACAATACACGTGTGTCCAACATGCAACAGAACTTTTCGTGCTCAAATTGGACTGATTAGTCATCTTCGAACACATGATATCTGAAACTTAACTCAATGAGTTCTAATTGATGTTATGTTCAGCTTCGACTATGAAGGACGAGCACAAACAGTAATGACTACTGCGGGTACAGTTACTGTTAACGCGGGTACAATCATTGTTACTGTGGGTACAGTTGGAACAGTTATTGTTACTGTGGGAGACAGCAGCGTAGTGGTAATGTCACTGGACTATTGATCCAGAGCTCTGAGGACATGGCAGATGGTGAAATTTGAATTCAATTAATAAATCTGGAATTAAAAAGCTTGTCCAGTGGTGACCATGAAACCATTGTTGATTGTTGTAAAAACCCATCTGGTTCACTAATGTCCATTAGGGAAGGAAATCTGCCGTCCTTACAGCAATGTGGTTGACTCTTAAATGGCCTAGCAAGCCACTCAGTTGCATCAACTGCTACAAAGTCTAAGAAAAGGAATGAAACTGGACGGACCACCCGGCATCAACCTAGGCACCGGAAACGACAACAGCACACACAACCCTGTCGACCCTGCAAAGTCGTCCTTATTACCATCTGGGGGCTTATGCCAAAGTTGGGAGAGCTGTCCCACAGACTAGTCAAGCAACAGCCTGACATAGTCATACTCATGGAATCATACCTTACAGACAATGTCCCAGACACTGCAATCACCATCCCCGGGTACGTCCTGTCCCACCGGCAGGACAGACCCACCAGATGGTGGCAGCACAGTGGTGTACAGTCGGGAGGGAGTTGCCCTTGGAGTCCTCAACATTGACTCCGGACCTATGAATTTTCATGGCACCAGGTCAAATATGGGCAAGGAAATCTCCTGCTGATTACCACCTACTGCCTCTACTCCCTCGGTGATGAATCAGTGCTTCTCCATGTTGAACATCAATTGGAAGAAGCACTGAGGGTGGCAAGGGCACAGAATGTACTCTGGGTGAGGGACTTCAATGTCCATCACCAAGAGTGGCTCGGTAGCACCACTACTGACCGAACTGGCTGAGTCCTAAAGGAAATAGCTGCTAGACTGAGTCTGTAGCAGGTGGTGAGGGAACCAACAAGAGGGAAAAACATATTGACCTCATCCTCAGCAATCTACCTGGCACAGATGCATCTGTCCATGATGGTATTGGTAGAAGTGACCACCGCACAGTCCTCGTGGAGACAAAATCCCGTCATCACATTGAGGATACCCACCATCGTGTTGTGTGGCACTATCACCGTGCTAAATGGGATAGATTTTGAATAGATATAGCAACTCAACACTAGGCATCCTAGAAGCAGCAGCAGAATTGTATTCAACAACAATCTGTAACCTTATGGCCCGGCATATCCGCCACTCTACCATTACCATCAAGCTGGGGGAACCAACCCTGCTTCAATGAAGAGTGTAGGGGGGCATACCAGGAGCAGCACCAGGCATACCTAAAAATGAGGCTTCAGCCTGGTGAAGCAAAAACATATGACTACTTACATGCCAAACAGCGAAAGCAGCATGCAATAGACAGGGTTAAGCGATCCCACAACGAACGGATCAGATACAAACTCTGCAGTCCTGCCACAACCATTCGTGAATGGTGGTGGATAATTAAACAATTGACAAGAAGAGGAGGAGGCTCCACAAATATCCCCATCCTCAATTATGGGGGAGCCCAGCACATCAGTGCAAAAATCAAGGCTGAAGGATTTGCATCCATCGTCAGTCAGAAATACTGAGCGGATGATCCATCTCGGCCTCCTCCTGAAGTCCCCAGCATCACAGCTGCCAGTCTTCAGCTAATTCAATTCACTCCACGTGATATCAAGAAACGACTGAAGGCACTGGATACTGCAAAGGCTATGGGCCCTGACAATATTCTGATAACAGTACTGAAGACCTGTGCTCCAGAATTAGCTGCGCCCCTAGCCAAGCTGTTCCAGTTCAGCTACAACACTGGCATCTACCCTGCAATGTGGAAAATTGGCCAGTTATGTTCTGTGCACAAAAAGCAGGACAAGTCCAACCCGGCCAATTACTGCCCTATCAGACTACTCCCAATCATCAGTAAAGTGATGGAAGGTGTCATTGACAGTGCTATCAATCGGCACTTGCTCAGCAACAACCTGCTCACTGACAGTCAGTTTGGGTTCTGTCAGGGCCATTCAGCTCCTGACCTCATTACAATCTTGGTCCAAATATGGACAAAAGAGCTGAACTCCAAAGATGAGGTGAGAGTTACTGCCCTTAACATCAAGACAGTATTTGAATGAATATGGCATCAAGGAGCCTCAGCAAAACTGGAGTCAATGGGAATCAGGGGGAAAACTCTCCATTGGTTGGAGTCATACCTAGCGCAAAGGAAGATGGTTGTGGTTGTTGGGGGTCAATCATCTCAGTCCCAGGACATCACAGCAGAAGTTCCTCAGGGTAGTGTCCTAGGCCCAACCATCTTCAGCTGCTTCATCAATGACCTTCTTTCCATCATAAGGCCAGAAGTGGGGATGTTTACTGATGATTGCACAATGTTCAGCATCATTTATGACTCCTCAGAGACTGAAGCAGTCCATGTAGAAATGCAACAAAACCTGGACAACATCCAGGCTTGGGCTGATAAGTGGCGAGTAACATTAGCACCACACAAGTGCCAGACAATGACCATCTCCAACAAGAGAGAATCAAACCATCTCCCCTTGATAATCAATGCATTACGATCACTGAATCCCCCATATCAACATTCTGGGGGTTACCATTGACCAGAAACTGAACTGGGCCAGCCACATAAATGCTGTGGCTACAACAGCAGGTCAGAGGTTAGGAATTCTGTGGTGAGTTACTCACCTCCTGTCTCCCCAATGCCTGTTCACCATTTTCAAGTCAGGACTGTGATGCCTGATTGGGTGCAGTTCCAACAGCACTCAGAAAGATTAACACCATCCAGGACAAAGCAGCCCACTTGATTGGTACCCCATCCACCACCTTCAACATTCACTCCCTTCACCACAGTGGCAGTAGTGTGTAGCATCTACAAGATGCACTGCAGAAATTCACCAAGGTACCTTCCAAGCCCATGACCTCTACCACCTAGAAGGACAAGGGCAGCAGATGCATGGGGACACCACCACCTGCAAGTTCCCCTCCAAGTCAAACACCATCCTGACTTGGAATTATATCACCGTTCCTTCACTGTTGCTGGGTCAAAATCCTGGAACTCTCTTCCTAATTACATTGTTAGTGTACCTACACCCCAGGGGCTGCAGTGGTTCAAGAAGGCAGCTCACCACCACCTTCTCAAAAGCAAATAGGGATGGGCAATAAATGCTGGCCTGGCCAGTGATGCCCACATCCCATGAAGAAATTAAAAAAAAATCACTGTTACTGTGGGTACAGGAAATTTTACTGCGGGCACAGTTACTGTTACTGTGAATACATTCCTGTTACTGTGGTACAGGTCTGTTAGTCTGAGTACAGTTAATGATGCTGTGGGTAAAGTTATTGTTACTGTTGATAGAGTTAGTTTTAGTGTGGGTCCAGTTACTGTTACTGGGGGTACAGTTACTGTTACTGTGGGCCCAGGTACTGTTACTGGGGTTACCTCTCTGCATGGCTAGCTGCTCTTGCAGTCTCGCTATGTATTTTTGACACTTTGTGTGATCACCTGAATTACTTCTGTTTTCCTGAGCTGCTCTCTGAATCACATTCATAGCAGTTTTTAAATCACTACATTGCTGTTTCCATCCTTCCACCTCAGCTTTAGCTGCTTGGGCTTCTCCTTCTCGCCTACTTTTTTCTGTAACTAGTTTCTCACACTGTAACTGATATTGGTTCATATGCATCAAATCTGCACTTCTCTGTCCCTGCAAATCAGTTACTTTTTCACTAAGGCGGGCTGCCTCCCCACGGAGTTTTTTATTCTCTTCCTCTAGTCTGTTCTGCTCATTTTTAGCCTGCTGTTGGCATTCTATCCATTCCTCAAGTAAACAGCCAATAGGTACTGACTTCTGTATTTTTTAAAATTTCCCAGCTGACATCTTTGCTTGTGCAATCTTCAAAAGGACTTCTCCTACGGGATTTCCCTTGTCGCTAGTGTCGGCATACTCTCAGTATTGCGGCCACTTCGCTATTACGTATTTTTGGAGGAATTTAGGGGATGTGCGAGGCAAGTTCTTTACACAGAGGGTGGTGAGTGCCTGGAACTTGTTGCCGGGGGAGGTGGTGGAAGCAGGTACCATAGAGACGTTTAAGAGGCATCTTGACAAATACATGAATAGGATGGGATTAGAGGGATACGGATCCCGGAAGTGCAGAAGGTTTTAGTTTCGGCAGGCATCAAGATTGGCGCAGGCTTGGAGGGCCAAATGGCCTGTTCCTGTGCTGTACTGTTCTTTGTTCTTTGTTCTTTGTTTAAATCCCTTCCAATCAAAACAATCCGAGTCTCCAGGGCTTGGAGATTCCCTTTGTTTCGACATCTTATGTTAGTAGTTACAAATTAACCCCTAAGTTCCTGTTCTCTCTGTACTTTGCCAATTCGGTTCAGCTCGAGTCTCCTGCTGATTCAACGGAGAGATTTATCCTCGAGTCCACCCAGGGACGCCAATTATGTAAACCGTGGCCCCTTTCTTCCCAGCACCCACTTGATCCTGGCCGTCACGTGGGACCAAGTCCTCTTAATTCAGGCTCAGGCTGGGTTTTTGGGATATCGGGTTACAGGAGAGCCACCCTCCAGCTTAATCCACAGCTACAGTTAATGGCTTCGTACAAAGAGGAGGAAACTCAGTCCTTTCTTTAACTATCAATTTACTTTATTCACGTTGTTGTACAATGTAAGAATAAGGCTTATACACTTAGTTAGGCAAGAGCATGCAACTCAAACTGAGTTATACAGTTAATAACAAAGCTAGCTAGAATTGATAAGCACACCCACTAGGTTCCTCTGACCTTTCCCTGACCTAGTCACAGAAAACAAAGGATAATACCCGAAATAGGGAGAGTTGACACTGGCCAGGCATTCTGTTTTCTCTCTCTCTCTCTTACGTCATCGCCGTGTTGCTCACGCAGGGTTTTCCACTTCCACGATTGTTGATCTCCGGAGTTTATTGCTGGCTCTATGCCCAAAAAGCTCTATTCTTATTCTCCTTCTTATCTCTCCAGAACTGAGCTGTCTCTTTCCGGTTGGCTTAAGCCTGCTCACCTCATTCGTATCTTCTCCTAATTGGCCCAGGCCCAAAGACCCCGGTATCACACCGTGTCCAAATAAGGCCCTTTTCCTGTGTCCTCTTCTTTGTCTTGTCACATAAATTAATTAGTTCAAACTGGTTTTTACCAGCACAGGCCAGTGTCTGAGCTCCAGGTTACTATAGGTCACAAACAATTCCAGCAGTTTGTAACTGATTCTGTATTTCTTGCAGCCCCTGGCCAACACTTCCGTGTCTCTTTTTGGCCAAGTGGTTTAAATCAAGAGATGTTATTACAGCTGAAGCTTACAGTTAAAAAATGCACTTTTAAAGTATTTACCATCCAAATTAATTAACTAAATAGAATAGAGATGGCCGGGCAGGCAATGTGTTACAGCTGTAGTATGTGGGAGCTGGTGCGATCTGCGATGGCCACATCTACAGCAAGTGTTGGCTGCTCGAGGACCTTTGGCTCAGAGTTGATGAGCTGGAGTCTGAGCTGGTGACACTGTGACACATCAGGGAGGGGGAGAGTTACCTGGACACTGGGTTTCAGGAGAGAGTCACACCCCTTAGATTAATTATGTCAAATTTGGACCGTAGTCAGGGATGGAAGGGTGTGACTGTGAGTGAGGCAGGTATGGGGATCCAGAATTTAACTTTGGAGGAGCCTCAGCCAGTGCCCTTATCCAATCGGTACAAGGTTCTTGTTCCCAGGGTGGACAAGGGCACAGACTGCAGTGAGGATGAGTGAACTGACCACAGCACTGTGGTTCAGAGTGCCATTCATGTGGGGGGAGAAAAGAGAAATGTAGAGGTAATAGGAGATAGCATAGTTAGGGGAATAGATACTGTTCTCTGCAGTAAAGACAGGGAGTCCCGAAGGCTGTGTTGCCTACCTGATGCCAAGGTTAAGGACATCTCTTCTGGGCTGGAGAGGAACTTGGAGTGGGAGGGGAAGGATGCAATTGTCGTGGTCCACGTAGGTACCAACGTCATAGGTAGGACGAGGAAAGTAGTTCTGCTGAGGGACTATGAGCAGCTTGGGCTAAATTAAAAAGCAGAACCACAGAGGTAATAATCTCTGGATTACTACCTGAGCCGTGTGCAAATTGGTGTAGGGTAAATAAGATTAGAGAGGTAAATGCGTGGCTCAAAGATTGTTGTGGGAGAAATAGGTTCTAATTCATGGGGCACTGGCACCAGTTCTGGGGAAAGAGAGAGCTGTTCCGTTGGGACGGGCTTCATTTGAACCATGCTGGGACCAGTGAGGTGGCGAATCGTATAACTAGTGTTGTAGATAGGACTTTAAACTAATTAGTGGGAGGGAGGGTTCAATTGAAGGGAAGCTTAAAAAAATCAAAAAGAAATGAGAGCGCAGAGGTGCAGGGTAGTGAAGAGGCGAATGGTAATCAAAGTGTGACAGGAAGGGGCAGAAAATATAAGCAGAAGAGTGCAGTAGAAATTAGAACCAGAATGAGTAATAATGGTAAAAAGTCAAAGCTTAAGGCTCTTTATCTGAATACACACAGCATTTGTAACAAGATAGATGAGTGGATGATACAAATAGAAATAAATGAATATGACTTGATAGCTATTACAGAGACGTGGTTGCAGGGTGACCAAGACTGGGAACTCAATATTCAAGGGTATTCGACATTCCAGAAAAATAGGCAAAAAGGAAAAGGAGGTGGGGTAGCTTTGTTAATAAAGGAAGGTATCGGTGTGGTGGTGAGTAGTGATATAGGTGCAATAGATAGTGATGTGGAATCAGTTTGGCTGGAAATAAGGAATAACAAGGGGAAGAAGTCACGGGTGGGAGTCGTCTATAGGCCGTCAAAGAATTGCCTCACTGTAGGACAAAGTATAAATCGGGAAATAGTGGAGGCGTGTAAGAAGGGCACTACAATTAACATGGATGATTTTAATTTGCATATTGACCGGACAAATCAGATTGGCAGAGGTAACATGGAAGATGAATTTGTAGAGTGCATCAGGGATTGTTACTTAGAGCAATACGTTGCAGAACCTACCCGGGAACAGGCTATTTTAGATCTAGTAATGTGTAATGAGGTAGGATTAATAAGAGATCTCGTAGTTAAGGATCCTCTAGGGGGAAGCGATCACAACATGGTAGAATTTCAAATTCAGTTTGAGGGTGAGCAACTCTGGTCTCAAACCAGTGTCCTCAACTTAAACAAGGGCAATTATGAAGAAAGAGTTGTCTAAAGCGGGCTGGGAAGATAGACTAAGGGGAAGGTCAGTGGATGAGCAGTGGCAGACATTTAAGCAGATATTTCAAAATTCTCAGCAAAAATGTATTCTAGTCAATAAAAAGGACTCGATGAGAAGGATGAACCACCCGTGGTTAACAAAGGCAGTCAAGGAGAGTATCCAATCAAAAACTAGGGCATACAAAGCGGCGAAAACTAGTGGTAGGCCAGAGGATTGGGAATTTTTTAGGAACCAGCAGCGGATGACTAAAAAGCTATGAAAGAGGGAGAAAATTGATTATGAAAGTAAATTGGCAAGAAATATAAAAACAAACAGCAAGAGCTTCTACGGGTATATAAAAAGAAAGAGAGTAGCTAAAGTGAGCGTGGGACCCCTGGAGGATGCGACTGGAGAATTGATAACGGGGAACAGGGAAATGGCAGATAATTTAAGCCAATATTTTGCATCGGTCTTCACGGTGGAGGACACTATAAACATCCCACAGATATCAGATAAGCAAGGAGCTAATGGGAGAAAAGATCTTGTAACAGTCTGTATCACGAGGGACAAAGTATTAGACAAACTAATGGGACTAAATGCAGACAAGTCACCAGGACCTGATGGCCTACATCCAAGGGTTTTAAAGGAAGTGGCTGCAGAGATAGTGGAGGCATTGGTCGAAATATTCCAGAACTCACTGGATTCTGGGAGGGTCCCCGTGGATTGGAAAACTGCTAATGTGATGCCCCTGTTCAGGAAGGGAGGGAGACAAAATGCAGGAAACTATAGGCCAGTCAGCCTAACATCGGTCATTGGGAAAATGCTAGAGTCCATTATTAAGGAAGAAACAGCAGGACAATTCGAAAAGCTTAACACAATCAAACAGAGTCAACATGGTTTTGGTTTTGTGAAAGGGAAATCATGTTTGGCAAATTTACTAGAGTTCTTTGAGAATATAACAAGCAGAGTTGATAAAGGTGAACCAGTAGATGTAGTGTATTTAGATTTCCAGAAGGCATTCGATAAGGTGCCACATAAAAGATTATTGAGCAAGATAGGAGCTCACGGTATTGGGGGTAATGTATTAGCATGGATTGAGGATTGGTTAACACACAGAAGGCAGAGAGTCCAGATTAATGGGTATTTTTCAGGTTGGAAAGACGTAACTTGTGGAGTGCCACAAGGATCAGTCCTAGGGCCTCAATTATTTACTATCTATATTATGACTTGGAGGAGGGGGCAGAGTGTAATATATCCAAACTTGCTGATGATTCAAAAATAGGTGGGAGGGCATGTTGTGATGAGGACATAAGGAATTTGCAAGGGTATATAGATAGGTTGAGTGAGTGGGCAAAAACTTGGCAGATGGAGTTTAATGTAGGAAAGTGTGAGGTCATGCACTTTGGTCGGAAGAATCAAAAGGCAGACTATTATTTAAACGGAGAAAAACTCCAGAAAAGTGCAGCACAGAAGGATCTGGGTGTTCTTGTGCATGAAACACAAAAAGTTAGCATGCAGGTGCAGCAAGTAATTAAGGCGGCAAATGGAATTTTGGCCTTTACTGCTAGGGGGCTGGAGTTTAATAATAGGGAAGTCTTGTTGCAACTGTACAGGGTGTTGGTGAGGCCGCACCTGGAGTACTGTGTACAGTTTTGGTCCCCGTATTTAAGAAAGGATATACTGGCATTGGAGGCAGTTCAAAAGAGATTCACTAGGCTGATTCCTGGGATGAAGGGGTTGACTTATCAAGAACGGTTAAACAGGTTAGTCCTTTATTCATTAGAGTTTAGAAGAATGAGAGGTGATCTTATTGAAACGTACAAGATTCTGAGGGGGCTTGACAGGGTAGATGTCGAGAAGATGTTTCCACTAGTGGGGGAATCTCGAACTAGAGGACATAGTTACAGAATAAGGGGACACTCATTTAAAACTGAGATGCGAAGGAATTTCTTCTCTCAGAGGGCAGTGAATGTCGGGAATTCTCTACCCCAGAGAGTTGTGGAGGCTCGATCATTGAAAGTATTTAAAGAGGAGGTAGATAGATTTTTGAAATATCGGGTAGTTGAGGGCTATGAGAAGCTGGGTCGAAAGAGGAGTTGAGGTCTGGGGCAGATCAGCCATGATCTTATTGAATGGCGGGGCAGGCTTGAGGGGCCAAATGGCCTACTCCTGCTCCTATTTCTTATGTTCTTATGTTATTGCTACTGTTATTGTGGGTACAGTTCCTGTTACTATATGAAAAGTTCCTGTTACTTTGAGTACAGTTATTATTACTATGGGTAGTCATTGTTACTTTGGGAACTGTTACTTTGGGCACAGTTACCATTACTGTGAGTACAGTTATTGTTACTGTGTGTACAGTTATTGCTACTGTCCGCATAGTTATTGTCACTTGTGTACAGTTACTGTTACTGTGGGTACAGTTATTGTTTCTGTGGGTACAGTTCCTGTTACTGTGGATACAGCTCCTGTTTCTGTGGGTACAATTATTGTTTCTGTGGGTACAGTTATTGTTTCTGTGGGTTCAGCTACTGTTACTGTGGATACTGTTATTGTTACTGTGGGTATGGTTACTGTTGTTGTGGGTACAGTTACTGTTACTGCAGGTGCAGTTATTATGACTGTGGGTCCAGTTACTGTTATCCTGGAATAAAAGCAAAATACTGCGGATGCTGGAAATCTGAAACAAAAACAAGAAATGCTGGATTCACTCAGCAGGTCTGGCAGCATCTGTGGAAAGAGAAGCAGAGTTAATGTTTCGGGTCAGTGACCCTTCTTCGGAACCGGAACTGTTATCCTGGGTTCAGTTACTGTTGCTGTGGGCACACTTATTGTTACTATGGGTACAGTTACTCTTATTCTGGGTACCTTTCCTGTTACTGGGTGTACATTTACTGTTACTGTGAGTACAGTTAGTGTTGCTGCGGATACACTTGTTATTACTGCGGGTACAGTTACTCTTTCTGTGTGTGCAGTTATTATTACTAGGGTCCAGTTACTGTTGGTACAGTTACTGTTACTGTGGGTACATTTCCCATTACTGTGGGTACAGTTGTTGTTCCTCAGGGTCTAGCAGTAATAATCTAATGCCCTGACCTCTTGTGAAGTCTTGGAGCTGAAAGTTTTGATTTCTTTTTAACATGAGAATTCGCTTTCATGGATTTGTGCCGGTGACGGAGTGGAAGTTACTCAAAGGCACACGCACCCCCAGAGCAAATGGTGCAAGAAATGCAGCACGAATGACAGTGCTAACAAAATACTGCTTGGCAATAAAGCTGAAGCAGCTGCTTTGTGCTGGTGGAATGGGGCCACTTTGGATGGAAGCAGATAGTCTCAGAGTAAATGAAAGGAAGAGACACTTCGACATGACAAATGAGCGTGAAGGAAAGGTTTCAGGTAACCAGAAGTGCTCTTTTATGTTATAGCATTTACCTCTGCCCACCGACTCTCCCAACTATTTCACTCTACCTCATTTCAGCAGTCTCCACTCGCTTACACATTCCACCCACCTCACTCCCCCACCACCCCCCCCCCCAACCACCCTCCACTTTTAATCAACGTCACGTCTCCACTTCCTGTGCCCTATCCCCCTCCGCAAGCTGGGGAAATGGGGTTGAGGCATATGGTGAGAGGGTGGGTGGGTGGAGTTGCTGCATGATACCAAGGTGGTTTTGCTATCTGTAACAGATCTTTCCTGTTCCTACAAATTCTTATCTTCCACTTTTAACTCCCATATGGAGATGAGGTATTGAAGGACGGGACACTTGCCAGATGTTGTTGACGACAGACCCTACAGTACCAACAGCCAACAGACTGAGTAAGACAAACACCTTGAGAATGATGTTCCCCTTCCTTTACAGTACGGAGTGGTTGGAAGATGGATTAAGCCAGTGAAAAGTACCGTGGGTGCAATGGACCTTGGAGGGGCATCAACACAGATCTCCTTCGTGCCCAGAGGGAAGATAGAAAACCCTGAAAATGAAGTCTCTCTGCGTCTATATGGCAATAACTATTCCGTGTACACTCACAGCTACCTTTGTTATGGCAGAGACCAGGTTATGAAGAAAGTCTTCTCAAAAATGATGAATGTAAGAGGCCATACTTTCTGTTGAATGTTTTCATGTAATTTGCTCAGTGCAACTGAGGGATGTGGTAAGAGGATGGGTAGGTGGGATTGAGGGATATGATGAGAGGGTGGATAGGTGGGCTTGACGAATAGGGTGAGAGGGTGGGTAGGTGGGATTGAGGGATATGGAGAGTATGGGTAGGTGGGATTGAGGGATATGGTGAGAGGATGGGTAGGTGGGATTGAGGGATATGGAGAGTATGGGTAGGTGGGATTGAGGGATATGGTGAGAGGCTGGGTAGATGGAGTTGGCGGATAGGGTGAGAGAGTGGGTAGGTGGGCTTGACGAATAGGGTGAGAGGGTGGGTAGGTGGGATTGAGGGATATGGAGAGTATGGGTAGGTGGGATTGAGGGATATGGTGAGAGGATGGGTAGGTGGGATTGAGGGATATGGTGAGAGGATGGGTAGGTGGGATTGAGGGATATGGAGAGTATGGGTAGGTGGGATTGAGGGATATGGTGAGAGGATGGGTAGGTGGGATTGAGGGATATGGTGAGAGGATGGGTAGGTGGGATTGAGGGATATGGAGAGTATGGGTAGGTGGGATTGAGGGATATGGTGAGAGGGTGGGTAGGTGGGATTGAGGGATATGGTGAGAGGCTGGGTAGGTGGGATTGAGGGATATGGTGAGAGGATGGGTAGGTGGGATTGAGGGATATGGAGAGTATGGGTAGGTGGGATTGAGGGATATGGTGAGAGGGTGGGTAGGTGGGATTGAGGGATATGGTGAGAGGCTGGGTAGGTGGGATTGAGGGATATGGTGAGGGTGGGGAGGTGGGATTAAGGGATAAGGTGAGAGGGTAGGTAGGTGGGGTTGAGGGACATGGTGAGAGGGTGGATAGGTGGGATTGAGGGATATGGTGAGGGTGGGGAGGTGGGATTAAGGGATAAGGTGAGAGGGTAGGTAGGTGGGGTTGAGAGATACGGAGAGGGTGGATAGATGGGATTGAGGGATATGGTGAGGGTGGGTAGGTGGGATTAAGGGATAAAGTGAGAGGGTCGGTAGGTGGGGTTGAGGGATATAGAGAGGGTGGATAGGTGGGATTGAGGGATATGGTGAGGGTGGGTAGGTGGGATTAAGGGATAAGGTGAGAGGGTAGGTAGGTGGGGTTGAGGGATATAGAGAGGGTGGGTAGGTGGGGTTGAGGGATATAGAGAGGGTGGGTAGGTGGGATTGAGGGATATAGAGAGAGTGGGTAGGTGGGAATGAGGGATACGGGGAGGGTGGGTAGGTGGATTGAGGGACATGGTGAGAGGGTGGATAGGTGGGATTGAGGGAGTTTGATATTATAGTTGGAATCTAACTAGGCCTCAGTCCTTCTGTTTCTCCCACAGGCCCAAGGTTACAACAGTACTATTATCAACCCATGCATGCCCAAGGGCTACAACACCTTGTACACACAGAGCTTTATCTACGACAGCCCATGTACTGTTCGTGAAAGGCCAGCAGATTACTCAGCCCAAAACAATATAACCTTCATTGGCTCTTCGAAACCAGCTGAGTGCCTTGAGATTGTCAACACCATCTTCAACTTCGATTTCTGCTCCCACAACAGCTGTGCCTTCAACAATATATATCAGCCAGAGACTACCGGCAACTTTTTGGTAAGTGGATGAGGTTTTACTCAAATAACCTTCCATTTCTCATGTAACTCCAGGCAGCTGAGACATGAGGTGGCCCATGGAACATGGGAGCAATTATCCAAACTCCAGTCTCTTAGCTCAGCCAACCCTTTCACCCGTTGCCTGGTTACCCTTCCATCCTGTAGCCAAGACAGAGCTCTGTGCATTTTCCCAACTCAGAATAGCAGGTGTCTGTCACTCCCTGTACCCCAACATACTGAGCTCACCTCATGATGCTGCCCATTATTGTGAAGGAATCTTCACCAACAGCCTGTCCCCTGTTCAAAGGCTTTGCTCCTCCCAAATCTGGACGTGTCCTCGTTCCCGGTTCCCACTGCACCTTGGATTGATGGCCGTTCGTTCAGTCACTAGACCTGCCCTCTGGCATTCCCACCTATCACTGCTTCCTTCCTGTCTTCTCTGTTCCCTTCAGGACCATCCTACAGCCCATCCTGAATCATTACCATCGCTGAATCCCCCACTATCAACATGCTAGGGGCTATCATTGACCGAAAACTGAACTGGAGTAGCCATATAAATACCGTGGCTACAAGAGCAGGTCAGAGGCGAGGAATCCTGAGGCGAGTAACTCACCTCCTGACTCCCCAAAGCTTGTCCACAATCTACAAGGCACAAGTCAGGAGTATGATGGAATACTCTCCACTTGCCTGTTTGGGTGCAGCTCCAACAACACTCAAGAAGCTCGACACCATCCAGGACAAAGCAGCCCGCTTGATTGGCACCCCATCTACAAACATTCACTCCCTCCACCACCGATGCACAGTGGCAGCAGTGTGTACCATCTACAAGATGCACTGCAGCAATGCACCAAGGCTCCTTAGACAGCACCTTCCAAACCCGCGACCTCTACCAACTAGAAGGACAAGGGCAGCAAATACATGGGAACATCACCACCTGCAAGTTCCCCTCCAAGTCACACACCATCCTGACTTGGAACTATATCGCCGTTCCTTCACAGTCGCAGGGTCAAAATCCTGGAACTCCTTTCCTAACAGCACTGTGGGTCTACCTACCCCACATGGACTGCAGCAGTTCAAGAAGGCAGCTCACCACCACCTTCTCAAGGGCAATTAGGGATGGGTAATAAATGCTGGCCTGGCCAGCGATGCCCACATCCATGAATGAATAAAAAGAAAAATCCTTCACCCAGGATTGCCAACCCTCCAGGATTCTGCTGGAGCCTCCAGAAATTAAAAATGAATCTTTTGGATACTGTTCCCAGGAACCCTGGAGCAAAATCATAGAGTCATAGAGTTATATAGCACAGAAACAGGCCCTTCAGCCTGTTGTGTCCATGCCGGCCATCAAGCACCTATCTATTCTAATCCCATTTTCCAGCACTTGGCCCGTATCCTTGTATGCTATGGTGTTTCAAGTGCTCATCTAAATACTTCTTAAATGTTGCGAGGGTTCCTGCCTCTACCACCTCTTCAGGCAGTGTATTCCAGATTCCAACCACCCTCTGAGTGAAATTTTTTTTCCTCAAATCCCCTCTAAACCTTCTGCTCCTTACCTTAAATCTATGCTACCTAGTTATTGACATCTCCGCTAAGGGAAAAAAGTTTCTTCCTATTCACCCTATCTATGCCCCTCATAATTTTGTATACCTCAATCAGGTCTCCCCTCAGCCTTCTCTGCTCTAAGGAAAACAACCCTAGCCTATCCAGTCTCTCTTCATAGCTGAAATGCTCCAGCCCAGGCAACATCCTGGTGAATCTCCTCTGCACCCTCTCCAGTGCAATCACATCCTTCCTATAGTGTGGTGACCAGAACTGTACACAGTACTGCAGCTGTGGCCTAACGAGCATTTTATACAGCTCCATCATAACCTCCCTGCTCTTATATTCTATGCATCGGCTACTAAAGGCAAGTATCCCATATGCCTTCATAACCACCTTATCTACCTGTGCTGCTGCCTTCAGTGATCTATGGACAAGTACACCAAGATCCCTCTGACCCTGTGTACTTCCTAGGGTCCTACCATCCCTTGCCTTATTAGTCCTCCCAAAATGCATCACCTCACACTTCTCGTGATTAAACTCCATTTGCCACAGCTCCGCCCATCTTACCAGCCCATCTATATCGTCCTGTAATCTAAGGCTTTCCTCTTCACTATTTACGACACCACCAATTTTCATGTCATCTGTGAACTTACTGATCATACCTCCTGTATTCACATCTAAATCATTAATGTACACTACAAACAGCAAGGGTCCCAGCACCGATCCCTGCGGTACACCACTGGTCACAGGCTTCCACTCTCAAAAACAACCCTCAACCATCACACTCTGCCTCCTGCCACTAAGCCAATTTGCCAAATTGCCCTGGATCCCATGGGCTCTTACCTTCTTAACCAATCTCCCATGTGGGACCTTATCAAAAGCCTTACTGAAGTCCATGTAGACTACATCAACTGCTTTACCCTCATCTACACATCTAGTCACCGTCTTGAAAAATTCAATCAAGTTAGTTAGACATGATCTCCCCCTGACAAAGCCATGCTGACTATCCCTGATTAATCCCTGCCTCTGCAAGTGGAGATTAATCCTGTCCCTCAGAATATTTTCCAATAATTTCCCTATCACTGAAGTCAGACTCACTGGCCTGTAATTACCTGGTTTATCCCTGCTGGCGGCACAGTGGCGCAGTGGTTAGCACCGCAGCCTCACAGCTCCAGCGATCCGGGTTCAATTCTGGGTACTCCCTGTGTGGAGTTTGCAAGTTCTCCCTGTGTCTGCGTGGGTTTCCTCCGGGTGCTCCAGTTTCCCCCCACAGCCAAAGACTTGCAGGTTGGTAGGTAAATTGGCCATTACAAATTGTCCCTAGTATAGGTCGGTGGTAGGGAAATATAGGGACAGGTGGGGATGTGGTAGGAATATGGGATTAGTGTAGGATTAGTATAAATGGGTGGTTGATGGTCGGCACAGACTCGAAGGGCCTGTTTCAGTGCTGTATCTCTAAACTAAACTAAACTACCCTTCTTGAATATTTATTAATCATTTATTAATTGTCCAGATGTGTGATGTTAAACTGAGGTCCCTTCTACCCTCTCAGGTGGATGTAAAAGATTCCATGGCACCATTCCAAAGAAGTGCAGTGACATTCTCCCCATTGTGCTGTAAAATATTTATCCCTCAATCAACATCACAAAAACAGATTACTGATCATTATCACATTGCGGTTTGTGGGAGCTTGCTGTGCACAAATTGGCTGCTGTATTCCCACATTACAACACTGACTACACTTCAGAAATACTGTATTGGTTGTAAAGCATTTGAGACATTGGTGGTCCTGAAAGACATTGTAGAAATGCAAGTCTGTCATTCGTTTATAAAAATATTTGAAGTGGGAAAGACAGTTTGACAATCGGGAGAGAGGAGCGATCGAGGGAGAGAGGGATCAGAGCCAGAAGGATTGGAAGAGATAGGGATCTGGAGAGTTAGAGGGATTGAGAGAGAGAGGCAGTGAGAGAGGAGAATTGGGAGAGAAATGGATTGGGAGAGAACAAGAGATCAGGAGAGGGGAATTGGGTCAGAGAGAGATCAGGAGAGAGTGAGGGATTTGGAGAGGGGGCATCAGGAGAGAGAAGGATCAGGAGAGAGGATGATCAAGGTAGGAGATCAGAAGAGAGCAGGATTTGGAGAGAGAGTGAGTTTTGGGGAAAGGGGGGATCAGGAGGGAGCAGTATCAGAAGAGAAGATGATCTGGATGGAGGAAGATTGGGACAGAGTGGGATCAGGATCTGGAGAGGGTTCAGGAGAGAGAGAGGGTTTAGGAGGGAGAGGAATCAGGAGAGAGGGTTCAGGAGAGAGTGACGGTTTAGGAGGGAGACGAATCAGGGGAGAGGGCCAGGAGAGAGTGAGGGTTTAGGAGGGAGGAATCGGGAGACAGGGGGTTCAGGAGAGAGAGAGAGTTCAGGAGAGAGAGAGTTCAGGAGTGAGAGGGTTCAGGAGAGAGACAAATCAGAGAGAGAGGGTTCAGGAGAGAGAGGAATCAGGAGGGAGAGGGTTTAAGAGAGATGAATCAGGAGAGAGAGGGTTCAGGAGAGAGAGGGTTCAGGAGAGAGAGGGTTCAGGAGAGAGAGGAATCAGGAGAGAGGGTTCAGGAGAGAGTGAGGGTTTAGGAGGGAGACGAATCAGGGGAGAGGGTCCAGGAGAGTGTGAGGGTTTAGGAGGGAGGAATCTAAAGAGAGGGTTGAGGAGAGAGTGAGGGTTTTGGAGGGAGAGGAATCAGGGGAGAGGGTTCAGGAGAGAGTGAGGGTTTAGGAGGGAGACGAATCAGGGGAGAGGGTCCAGGAGAGAGTAAGGGTTTAGGAGGGAGGAATCAGGAGACAGGGGGTTCAGGAGAGAGAGAGTTCGGGTGAGAGAGAGTTCAGGAGAGAGAGGGTTCAGGAGAGAGACAAATCAGAGAGAGAGGGTTCAGGAGAGAGGAATCAGGAGGGAGAGGGTTTAAGAGAGAGGAATCAGGAGAGAGAGGGTTCAGGAGAGAGAGGAATCAGGAGAGAGGGTTCAGGAGAGAGTGAGGGTTTCGGAGGGAGGAATCTGGAGAGAGGGTTCAGGAGAGAGTGAGGGTTTCGGAGGCAGAGGAATCAGGGGTGAGGGTTCAGGAGAGTGTGAGGGTTTAGGAGGGAGGAATCTGGAGAGAGGGTTCAGGAGAGAGTGAGGGTTTCGGAGGCAGAGGAATCAGGGGAGAGGGTTCAGGAGAGAGTGAGGGTTTAGGAGGGAGGAATCAGGAGACAGGGGGTTCAGGAGAGAGTTCAGGAGATTGTGAGTTCAGGAGTGAGAGGGTTCAGGAGAGAGACAAATCAGAGAGGGTTCAGGAGGGAGAGGAATCAGGAGGGAGAGGGTTCAGGAGAGAGAGGGTTCAGGAGAGAGAGGAATCAGGAGAGAGGGTTCAGGAGAGAGAGGAATCAGGAGAGAGGGTTCAGGAGAGAGTGAGGGTTTAGGAGGGAGACAAATCAGGGGAGAGGGTCCAAAAGAGTGTGAGGGTTTAGGAGGGAGGAATCTGGAGAGAGAGGGTTCAGGGGAGTGTGAGGGTTTAGGAGGGAGGAATCTAAAGAGAGGGTTCAGGAGAGAGTGAGGGTTTCAGAGGGAGAGGAATCAGGGGAGAGGGTCCAGGAGAGAGTAAGAGTTTAGGAGGGAGGAATCAGGAGACAGGGGGTTCAGGAGAGAGAGAGTTCGGGTGAGAGAGAGTTCAGGAGAGAGAGGGTTCAGGAGAGAGACAAATCAGAGAGGGAGGGTTCAGGAGAGAGGAATCAGGAGGGAGAGGGTTTAAGAGAGAGGAATCAGGAGAGAGAGGGTTCAGGAGAGAGAGGAATCAGGAGAGAGGGTTCAGGAGAGAGTGAGGGTTTCGGAGGGAGGAATCTGGAGAGAGGGTTCAGGAGAGAGTGAGGGTTTCGGAGGCAGAGGAATCAGGGGTGAGGGTTCAGGAGAGAGTGAGGGTTTAGGAGGGAGGAATCTGGAGAGAGGGTTCAGGAGAGAGTGAGGGTTTAGGAGGGAGACGAATCAGGGGAGAGGGTCCAGGAGAGAGTAAGGGTTTAGGAGGGAGGAATCAGGAGACAGGGGGTTCAGGAGAGAGAGAGTTCAGGAGAGAGAGGGTTCAGGAGAGAGACAAATCAGAGAGAGAGGGTTCAGGAGAGAGGAATCAGGAGGGAGAGGGTTTAAGAGAGAGGAATCAGGAGAGAGAGGGTTCAGGAGAGAGACGAATCAGGGGAGAGGGTCCAGGAGAGAGTGAGGGTTTAGGAGGGAGGAATCAGCAGAGAGAGGGTTCAGGAGAGTGTGAGGGTTTAGGAGGGAGGAATCTGGAGAGAGAGGGTTCAGGAGAGTGTGAGGGTTTAGGAGGGAGGAATCTGGAGAGAGGGTTCAGGAGAGAGTGAGGGTTTCGGAGGCAGAGGAATCAGGGGAGAGGGTTCAGGAGAGAGTGAGGGTTTAGGAGGGAGGAATCAGGAGACAGGGGGTTCAGGAGAGAGAGAGTTCAGGAGAGAGAGGGTTCAGGAGAGAGACAAATCAGAGAGAGAGGGTTCAGGAGAGTGTGAGGGTTTAGGAGGGAGGAATCTGGAGAGAGGGGGTTCAGGAGAGAGAGAGTTCAGGAGAGAGAGGGTTCAGGAGAGAGACAAATCAGAGAGAGAGGGTTCAGGAGAGTGTGAGGGTTTAGGAGGGAGGAATCTGGAGAGAGACGGTTCAGGAGAGTGTGAGGGTTTAGGAGGGAGAGGAATCAGGGGAGAGGGTTCAGGAGAGAGTGAGGGTTTGGGAGGTAGAGGAATCAGGGGAGAGGGGGTTCAGGAGAGAGAGAGTTCAGGAGAGAGAGGGTTCAGGAGAGAGACAAATCAGAGAGAGAGGGTTCAGGAGAGTGTGAGGGTTTAGGAGGGAGGAATCTGGAGAGAGGGGGTTCAGGAGAGAGAGAGTTCAGGAGAGAGAGGGTTCAGGAGAGAGACAAATCAGGGACAGTTTTGGTCCCTTTACTTGAGGAGGGATGTAGTTGCATGGGAGGCAGTTCAGAGGAGGTTCACTAGATTGATTCCAGAGATGAGGAGTTTGTCTTATGAAGAGAGATTGAGCAGTTTATGCCTTTACTCTCTAGAGTTTAGAAGAACGAGAGGAGATCTAATTGAGGTATGTAAGCTGATTAAGGGGATTGACAAAGTAGAAGTAAAGAGGATGTCTCCTCTTGTGGGGCAAACTAGAATTAGAGGTCATAGTTTTAGGATAAGGGGTAGCAGATTTAAAACAGAGATGAAGAGAAATTACTTCTCTCAAAGGGTCTTGAGTCTGTGGAATTCACTACCCTAGAGTGCAGAGGATGCTGGGGCATTGAGTAAATTTAAGGAGGAGATAGACAGATTTTTAATTAGTAATGGGTTGAAGGTTTATGGAGAATGGGCAGGAAAATGGAGTTGAGGCTGAGATGAGATCAGCCATGATCATATTGAATGGCGGAGCAGGCTTGAGAGGCTGAATTGCCTACTCCTGCTCCTAGTTTTTATGTTCTTATGTTCTCTCTGTCCCACTCAATCTCTGTCCCTCTCTTTCCCCCACCCTGCCTCTGTTCCTCCCTCTTTCTCTCCCTCTCTCTCTCTGTCCCCCCCTCCCTCTCTCTGTCTTTCTGACAGTTGCAGGGAGCATAGCAGCTGTGTGGCTGGTCAGTATTTTTTCAAACATCATGCTTTCAGTTTCACAGCTGACAGGTGCTGACATCAGGAACCGAGGTTTCCCAACTTCAGACAGATTTGAAGTTTTCCTGCAGCCTTTTAAAAAAAGTCGGAAAACTCAAGTCTGTCCGAAGTTGGGAAACTGCTGTCTCCATTGTCAGCACTTGTCAGCTATGAAACTGACAGTGCGATGTTTAAAAAGCTGGTCTGAAAGAAGAAGACAATGGAAAATTTCTCATTTTTGAAATACATCAGCGGGCCGGATGGAAAGCTTTGTGGGCCAGATCCTGGCCCATGGCTGGGCTGTATGTTGGACAATCCCGGTGTAGAGGGAGCTTTACTCTGTACTTAACCCATTTTTTTTATTGTGAAATTACCTTTTAATCTCTTTTTCATATTGTAGATGGTATAAGAAAGATGTTCTTAAGACTCATTCTTGCCATATTTAAAGATACACTGTATCTAACCCCATGCTGTACCTGTCCTGGGAGTGTTTAATGGGGACAGTGCAGACGGAGCTATACTCTGTATCTAACCCATTTATTTTGATGGGGCAGTGTAGAGGGAGCTTTACTCAGTATCTAACCCCGTGCTGTACCTGTCCTGGGAGTGTTTGATGGGACAGTGTAGAGGGAGCTTTTCTCTGTATCTAACCCATGCTGAATGTGACTCTCACAGGGCCTGTGTGTGTAGAATTCTGTCTCCAGCATGTCCCGCTTTTCAATGAAAACAGTCGTGTGCACTTTGTTCAATCCCATTTATGGACTTCCTTCTGTTACAGCAGAGATTTTATAAATCTACCTGTGCTGCTAATTACAGTTAATTGGATAATGTCACCTCTTTCTCTCCAGGCCTTTGCAGCATTCTATTACACAATGAACTTTCTGCAGAATACTTTAAATGAGAGTATTACATCACAAAGTGAGCTGAAGAATGCAGCTGATACCATTTGTGCAATGGACTTCAAACAGGTGATTGTTAATAACAGAGGCACTAACAGAGAACATCATGTGGCTCTGTGTCTCTCCTATCATTCCCCCCTTTCCAGACTACCCCACTCTCTCCCCAATCCCTCTCCCACTCCCAATGCCACTCTCTCCTAATCCCTCTCTCACCCAATCCCTTTCTCTGTCCTCAATCCCTCTGTCTCCTCAATCCCTCTCTCTCCCCAAAATCTCTCTCTCCCAAACACCCTCTCTCTCCCAATCCCTCTCTCTCCCCAACCCCTCTCTCATTCCCCAATCCCTCTCTCTCCCATACACCCCCTCTCTCCCCTATCCCCCTCTCTCTCCTCAATCCCTCTCTCTCCCCAAAATCTCTCTCTCCCAAACACCCTCTCTCTCCCAATCCCTCTCTCATTCCCCAATCCCTCTCTCTCCCATACACCCCCTCTCTCCCCTATCCCCCTCTCTCTCCTCAATCCCTCTCTCTCCCCAAAATCTCTCTCTCCCAAACACCCTCTCTCTCCCAATCCCTCTCTCATTCCCCAATCCCTCTCTCTCCCATACACCCCCTCTCTCCCCTATCCCCCTCTCTCTCCTCAATCCCTCTCTCTCCCCAAAATCTCTCTCTCCCAAACACCCTCTCTCTCCCAATCCCTCTCTCATTCCCCAATCCCTCTCTCTCCCATACACCCCCTCTCTCCCCTATCCCCCTCTCTCTCTCAATCCCTCTCTCTCCCAAAGCCCCTTTCTCTTGCCAAATCCTTCTCTCGCTCCCCAATCCCTCCCTCTCTCCCAATTCCTCTCTTTCCCAAACCCCCTTTCTCTTGTCCAATCCCTTCTCTCCCCCAATCCCCCTCTCTCAAACCACCCTCTCCCAGTCCTTCTCTCCTGAGCATCCCTCTTTCCCAATCCCCAAATCCCCTCTCTTTCTCAGTCGCTTGCCTTTCTGATCAACCCCACTCTCCAGATCACTCTCTCTCCTGAGCCCTTCTCTGTCTCTCTCTCTCAATCCCTCTTTCTCTCCCAATCACACCCTTCTCTCTCTCCCAATCACCCCTCTCTCTTCTCCAACTGTCTGTTTCTCTCGATCACACCCTCCCTCTCCAAATCACATCTCCCCTGCCACCAAACCTCTCCCAGGACCTTATCCTAGGGCCGTTGCCAGTGAGCTGCCTGGGGAGGCTCAGCAGGTGCCCGCTGTTCACTGACCTCATGAAAACGAAGCTTGAGGCTTAATATCGGGTGTGTCTCAGATCTATCTGCTCCGGGGCTGGGATTGTTCCCTGTGTCCCACAAAGCCCCCTCCCAATCCCTCTCTCTCCCGAAGCCTTTCTTTCTCTTGAACACAAGAGTTTTGGGAGAGAGAGAAGTTTCAGGAGAGAGAGGGTGATCCGGAGAGTGGGGTAGATTAAGAGAGAAAACAATTGGGAGAGAGAGGAGGATTGGGGGAGAGAGAGGAGGAATTGGGGGAGAGAGAGGAGGACTGGGGGAGAGAGAGAGAGGAGGATTGGGAGAGAGAGGTATGGGGGGAGAGAGAGGAGGAATTGGGGGAGAGAGAGGAGGATTGGGGGAGACAGAGGGCGTTTGGGAGAGAAAGAAAGGGTGTTATTGGGGAGAGAGGGGGGTTTGGAAGAGAGGGAGAGGAGGATTGGGAGAGAGAGGTATAGGGGGAGAGAGAGGAGGAACTGGGGGAGAGAGAGGAGGATTGGGGGAGAGAGGGGTGTTTGGGAGAGAGAGAGGAGGATTGGTAGAGAGAGGTATGGGGGGAGAGAGAGGAGGATTGGGGGAGAGAGAGGGGGTTTGGGAGAGAGAGAGAGGAGGATTGGGAGGGAGAGGTATGGGGGGAGAGAGAGGAGGAATTGGGGGACAGAGAGGAGGATTGGGGGAGAGAGGGGTGTTTGGGAGAGAGAGAGGAGGATTGGGAGAGAGAGGTATGGGGGGAGAGAGAGGAGGAATTGGGGGAGAGAGAGGAGGATTGGGGGAGAGAGGGGTGTTTGGGAGAGAGAGAGGAGGATTGGGCGAGAGAGGGGTGTTTGGGAGAGAGAGAGGAGGATTGGGGGAGAGAGGGGTGTTTGGGAGAGAGAGAGGAGGATTGGGCGAGAGAGGGGTGTTTGGGAGAGAGAGAGGAGGATTGGGGGAGAGAGGGGTGTTTGGGAGAGAGAGAGGAGGATTGGGCGAGAGAGGGGTGTTTGGGAGAGAGAGAGGAGGATTGGGAGAGAGAGGTATAGGGGGAGAGAGGGGTGTTTGGGAGAGAGAGAGGAGGATTGGGAGAGAGGTATGGGGGGAGAGAGGTGGATTGGGGGAGAGAGAGGGGGTTTGGGAGAGAGAGAGAGGAGGATTGGGAGAGAGAGGTATGGGGGGAGAGAGAGGAGGAATTGGGGGAGAGAGAGGAGGATTGGGGGAGAGAGGGGTGTTTGGGGGAGAGAGAGAGGAGGATTGGGCAAGAGAGGGGTGTTTGGGAGAGAGAGAGGAGGATTGGTAGAGAGAGGTATGGGGGGAGAGAGAGGAGGATTGGGGGAGAGAGGGGTGTTTGGGAGAGAGAGAGGAGGATTGGGAGAGAGAGGTATGGGGGAGAGAGAGGAAAATTGGGGGAGAGAGAGGGTGTTTGGGAGAGAAAGAGAGGGTGCTGGTGGGGAGAGAGGGGGGTTTGGAAGAGAGGGAGAGGAGGATTGGGGGAGAGAGAGGGGGTTTGGGAGAGAGAGGAGTATAGGGGGAGAGAGAGAGGGTTTGGGAGAGAGAGGGAGGGTGTTGGTGGGGAGAGAGGGGGGTTTGGAAGAGAGGGAGAGAGAGGATTGAGAGACAGAGGTATGGGGGGAGAGAGAGGAGGCATTGGGGGAGAGAGAGGGGGATTGGGAGAGGGGGGGCTTGAGAGAAAGAGAGAAGGATTGGGAGAAAGAGGGGGGTTTGGGAGAGAGAGAGGGAGATTGGGGGGGAGAGGGGGATTTGGAAGAGAGGGAGGGGGGATTGGGAGAGAGAGAGGGTATTGGGAGAGAGGGAGAGGAGGAATTGGGGGAGAGAGAGAGGGAGATTGAGAGAGAGGGGGGTTTGGAAGACAGAAAGGAGGATTGCGTGACAGAGGGGGGTTTGCGAGAGAGAAAGCTGGATTGGAAGAGAGAGAGAGAGAGGCATATTGGGAGAGAGGGATTGGGTGAGAGAGGGGGTTCGGGTGAGAGAAGGATTGGGAGATCAGCATAGACTGATTGCTATGTCTGCTCCTTTAAAATGGTCAGTTGTTTTGGTACAGGGATGATTCTAACTGTGTTCCTTTCTATCGACGTAGCTGAAGGAGAAAGCACCATCTGAGAGAGAGAGCAGACTGGTGGATTATTGCACAAGTTCCTACTACATCTACACCCTGACAACCAGAGGGTACAAGTTCAACAAACAAACATTTAAAAATATCGTATTCCAGAAAAAGGTTTGAGTCTGACCTCTGACATCACTGCTGCTGGCCTGTTCGGTCTCTTGATTCCCTCTCTCTCTCCGTTTGTGTCAATCTCGCTCTCTGCCTAACTGAATCTCTGTGTCTTTTTACATTGATTATGTTCATGTCTTCCTCTATCCTTTCTCCTTTCTTCCTCTCCCTGCTCCTCTGCCTTTCTTTATCTTTCTCCATCTGTCTGTCTCTCTCATTCTGTCTGGTTCTCCCATGTTGTGTCTCACTGTCTCCCTCTCTTTTTGAGTACCTATTTCTGTCTGTCTTTCCCTACTGCCTCTCACACTCTCTTGCTCACTGAGCTTCTCTCTCAGTCTCTCAATCTCTTACACTTTTCCTATTTCACCCTGTCTCTATCTTTTTGTCTTGCTGTCACCCTGACTTTGTCTCTCTCTCTCTCTCTGTCTCTCGCTGTGTCTATCTGTTTCTGTCTTTCTGTCCCTCTCTCAGCCCTACCCCCTCACTCTGATTTGCTGCCCTCACTGCCCTGTTCAGCCTCTGACCACCCTTCTCATTTTGCCCTTTTTCAGGTTGCGGACACCAACATTGGGTGGGCTCTTGGTTACATGCTCAATCTTACCAACATGATACCAGCTGAAGATCCTTCTTCCTGGAAAGTACAGATGCTCGGTCCCTGGGCAGTCCTCATCGTCATCTGCATCCTGGTGGTTGTGGCAGGAGTCCTGGTCTTAGTTTTGTCCTCCCACTCAGTGAAGAATAACTCGGTGTTGTAGTCTGTGGAGCAATCCCTGGGCTGGAATCTCCATAGTTGACTAACCCCAGCCTCAGTAGTGGCACTCCTCAATCAGACTGGAGGATTGTAACCCTTCACACAGTGCCTCATACTAACTGCAAGAGATCCCGTAACAAAATCTCTCACTCCCACCCCACTTACCTCTTGCTCCACCTCCACTTACCCCAGCCCCTCATTCTGACCCCACTTACCCCTCACTCCACTCCCATGTACCTCAGCCTCTTACTCCTACTGCCAACTTAGTCCTCATGTTTGAAAATTAACCCAGGATTCAGCACAGTTCCAGTACTGGGCAATGCTCAGGCTCCTGATTTCAATAGCAGGAGTCCTGAGGCAGCATTCAAAGCAGATTTAATGACAATTCGTGCAACCAAGGGCACTCGACAAAACTCAGTTCCATATCTCTCAAATCTACCTCCCCATCTCCTCACCATATCCCTCAATCCCACCCACCCACATTCTCACCATATCCCTCAAACCTACCTCCTCACCATATCCCTCAAATCTACCTACCTACCTCCTCACCATATCTCTCAAACCTACCTACCTACCTTCTCACCAGATCTCTCAAATCTGCCTACCCACCTCCTCACCATATCCCTCAATCCCACCCATCTCCTCACATATCCCTCAATTCCACCTACCCACCCTCTCACCAATTCCCTCAATCCCACCCACCCTCTCACCCTATCCCTCAATCTCACCCACCCTCTCACCGTATCCCTCAATCCCATTCATAAATGGAAGAGGTCGATCATCTCAAAGCCCAACCAGGATCCTGGTCTGCTACAGACTCCCACCTGGTGCTGTTACATCAAATGATTAGATTTCCATTTCTTGGGTTTTTTGTTCTTGATGTCTCTCCAGTCTGTTGCTCACCATCTCCCCTCTGTGGAGCCTTGGTCACCTCTCCTCCCAAGACCCCTCCCACCGTGACCACTGTAGAGGAACAGGTGAAAGAGGTGCCCTCAGCTTCTGCCAGTTGGAGATGATTCTGGCTGGTACAGCATGTGTGTGTGTGTGTGTGTGTGTGCGTGTGTGCGTGTGTGTGCGTGCGTGCATGTGTGTGTTTTGTGCGTGTGTGTGCGTGCGTGTGTGCGTGTGTTTGTTGTGCTTGTGTGTGCGTGCGTGTGTGTGCATGTGTGCGCGTGTGTGCGCGTGTGTGCGCGTGTGTGTGCGCGTGTGTGTGCGCGTGTGTGTGCGCGTGTGTGTGCGCGTGCGTGTGTGTGCATGCGTGTGTGCGTGTGTTTGTTGTGTGTGTGTGTGTGTGTGTGTGTGTGTGTGTGTGTGTGTGTGTGTGTGTGTGCAGAGCCTGGGGCACTGATTGCAATGTTTCAAACAGAACCTTCACTGGGATTCTAATTTCGATGTGTTGTGCACGGTTTGAACCATGAATGACCAGCTGGCTATGGCCCTTGGCATCCATCGTAAAACTTTAACTTAGAAGGTGCAGCAGGCGATGCCACCCATTGCCGGTAGCTCTAGTAAAGTGTCACGGTGTCAGGGAGCTGCGGGGCCTCCAGCAATGGACAGCTTGAGTCCTTCCATTCACAGTAGGTCCTGGGCTCTGCCTTTCCAATCTCAAACACTGACCCAATCCCCAAACCAGATGGTTGAAGGACATTTAACACAAAGGGGACCATTGTCCAAATGTGTCTCAGCCCTTTAATGAAAGGCAATGTTAAGAAACTGGACCATTGCCATCAGTTCTTATTCTTGGACATGAGAGACAGACACCCAGTGTTCTGAGGAAGGTAGCCCAACTGGTTAAAACCCAGTTTCCCAACATTTCTTTAAAAAGGCTGACCACCCATATGAACATCACACGTAGACACAGCCTCACTCAGCAGTTCCGCCTGGGTCTGATTCTGGGCTGGTTAAAGGTCCAGCTGTTCTTCCTCATTGGGTTTGGGGGCTTTAATGCTCTGTTTGTGAGATGTGCCCTGTTTGTAATCCTTCTCATGAAACCCCAGGGAGCACAAGGTTAGTTGGTCACACAGCCCGTGGGTGAAAATCTCATACAGAACCAGGACTGAACCAGCCGTGAACATATTAAGGTAGTATATTGGTTATGTTAATGGGCTTATAATCCAGAGGCCTGGCATAATGACTTGGTGACATGAGTTCAAATTCTACTACAGCACTTGGTGAATTTAAATTCAGTTAATTAAATTAATAAAAAGCTAGTCACAGTGGTGGTGACCATGAAACTATTGTTTTGGTGTGAAAATCCATCTGGTTCACTAATGTCCTTTAGGGAAGGAAATCTGCTGTCCTTACCTGGTCTGGCCTACATGTCACTCCAGACGAACAGCAATGTGGGTGACTCTTAACTGCCCTCTGTAATAAGCCACTCAGTTGCATTCAAGAAGGCAGCCCACCACCTTCTGAAGGGCAATTAGGGATGGGCAATAAATGCTGGCCTTGCCAACAATGCCAACACCCCGTGAATGAATAGAAAAATATTCTGTAGCACCTTTCCCAATCTCAGGATGTCCCAAAGCACATTACAGCCAATGAAGTACTTCTGAAGTATAGTCATTATTGTAATGTAGGTAATGTGACCATCAGTTGGTACACAGCAAGCTCCCACAAACAGCAATGAGGCAAATGGAAATATAATGGCTGGAATTTTACCTTAGGCAGACGGGACTCTGCCACCAACGTAAAAGTCGGTGACGAACCTGCTTCTGCCTAGCCAACAGATCTGTCTCGCATTTTACGGGTCCCCAGGCTTTAATTGTCCCGAGGTGGGACTTCCACCCGCTTGAAGGAGGAAGACCCGTCTCATTGAGCTGCCGGTCAATCAACGGGCCGGCAGGTCTTAGTCCCAATAGTGCCACCGGGAGTGGTGGCCACTTCTGGGACTGCAGCCCAGCCGACAACATGGAGCCAGGACTGCAGGTAAGTTTGGCATGGCCAGACCGGACGTGCCCTGGTGAGGCTAGGGTGATTGTTTGTGGGGAGGGGGTCATTTTGGGTCCTAGGGGTGGGTTGGCAGGCGGGGGTGGCCCTCAATCAGGCACCCCTGCCCGATTATCATGGCACCCCCGGGGCGCAGAAAGGTCAGCAGCTGTCTCTGGGTGGCCTTTAACGTCCCCAGCACGCCCGCTTGCCATGGGTAAAATATCTGTGGAGGTGGGAGTGGCCACTTAAGGGATGATAGGCCCGTTTTTTGCACCCCCCCACCCCCCCGCCAACGACTGCCGTAAAGTTGGCTGGAAGCAGAAACAGGTCGGGAAGGCCTCCTGGAGCCTCTTGCTCAATTTTACGCTGCCCCCACTCCACCATCTGGCTCGCTGGGGTGGCATAAAATTCCGGCCAATCTGTTACAGTGATATTAGTTGAGGGATAAATATTGAGCAGGACTCTGGGGAAAGTCCCGCAGATTAGTGCCATGGGATCTTTTACATCCACCTGAGAAGGCAGACAGGGCCTCGGTTTAACATCTCAGCCAAAAGATGACCTCTCCAACAGTGCAGCACTCCTTCAGTACTGCACTGGATGGTTAGCCTAGATTCTGCATTCAAGTCTCTGCAGTGAGACTTGAACTCCAACCTTCTAACTCAGAGGCAAGGGCACTGATCACTGAGCCAATGCTGACACTGCAATAGTCAGTTCAGTGGTAGTACTCTTGTCTCTCAGTTAGAAAGTCATGGGTTCAAGTCCCACCCAACAGACTTGAGTTCATAATTCAGAGTGAGACTCCACTACTGAGTGAGTGCTTCAGTGTCAGAAGTTTGTCTTTCCAAACTTTTGTTGCCTCCAAAACAGTGTGATATGTGAGACTCGCAATCCTGATGCCTGTTTTGGATGATGTCTGAGCTAAATGTCCTAATTACCATTCTACAACTTTACAAGTTAATCCTTCTTCAGCAGAACCTGATCTCACTGCCGTCTGTGGTGGCATTCTGCCCAATAGCAGGTTCTCCGCTCTTTTTCTCCACCCGGAAAAGATGAGCATGACTAGAGAAATGGATATATGAGGTGGTTTCCTTATAGCAGTAATGTACTATAAATTAAGTGTCTGGGATGTTACACTGCTATTTCTTAAAGGAACACTCCAGGCCAGAGTGTTGATGTGAACAGCACAGCACTGATGTGCCAACACACAGTGCTTCCTGGGCCTGGGTCTCAGTCATGGGACACACTCTCCCAGCCCAGGCCAGGCTCCACAAATCACAGGGGGCTCCATCTCGCAGCTTGATTGAAAACTGCAGAAACACTGCTCAGATCCCGCTAGATCCCAGTGACAGCAAATGATAAAACAAGACAATCCCATACCGAGAATGCACTTTGAAGCATTCCCATAGGAATGCCCCTTGTATTGCCCTCCCCCAATCCAGCATTTTCAATCTGTGACTCCCAGGATGATAGAAGGCGAAGAAGATGGACCTTGATTTTATGTTTAGCCGTTCCCATGCTGTTATCCTACGCCCACCCCTCCCCCTCCACTCTGCCCTCTGTCCCCAGAGAGCCGCTCACAGAAAGGACAGCTTGAGCTGTGTGCTGATTTCTTTCTGCACAGGCATTGTAATGATGAAGACCATCTCGGGTGACCCTGCAGCTCATGAAATCCCTTGTACTCAGTCACTGTTTGTCAAAGTTACAGGCCATGTCTTGAATAAATAATTTTTTTATACTTTATGAATGTGAGGTTCCTTTCTCTTTTATTCTAAAGCATAGGAGGTTCTGATCAGTTGAACATAGGGGTTAACCTGTGTTGGGGACAGGAGTTGTGAGGGGCAGGGGGGAATAAAGTGTGTAACCTGGGGCCCTGGGTTGGGAGCAGGGGGCATGGATTGAAAGGGCCTTTCCTCCTTTCAGACTCTTGGAGGGGAATTTTAACTCCCCAAAACAGGTGCGTTTTGGTCACTTAAAAGGTGAAGTTATTTAAAATCTCAATCACTCCCACTTCCAGGTTTAACAGAAGTGGGACTCTCACTTAAGTATTGAGGCTGCTTGCCTCAAGTTTAACCTGTCTTCCAGCTGCAATTCTTGCCAGCCTCAGGAATCCAGGAATGTCTTTCCAGCACTGCTTGTGGGCCAAGAGGACCAGGAGTGCTTGACCCCCAAACCCCTCACCAGTCTCCCCCAGGACTGCAATCCTCCATCCTCCCCAAGTTTGGAGCTCCCCTCAGAAGACACCCCATGAACAAATAGCAAAAGATTCTGTAGTACCTTTCCCAATCTCAGGATGTCCTAAAGCACATTACAGCCAAGGAAGTACTTCTGAAGTATAGTCATTATTGTAATGTAGGAAATGTGACCATCAGTTGGTGCACAGCAAGCTCCCACAAACAGCAATGAAACATATGAAAAGATAATGGCTGGAATTTTACCTTAGGCGGATGGGACTCCGACACCGACGTAAATGTCGGGGGCGAACCCGCTTCTGCCTAGCCTGGGGATCCGTCCCACATTTTACAGGTCCCCGGGCTTTAGTTGTCCCAAGGTGGGACTTCCACCCGCTTGAAGGAGGAAGTCCCGCCTCATTGAGCTGCCAGTCAATCATCGGGCCAGCAGCTCATAATCCCAGAAGTGCCACTGGGAGCGGTGGCCACTTCTGGGACTGCAGCCCAGCCGACGACATGGAGCCAGGACTGCAGGTAAGTTGGGCATGCCTCACCAGGGAGATCGGTTGTGCCCTGGTGAGGCTAGGGTGGTAGTTTGGGGTGGAGTGTGGGGGGGAGCCTCTTGGCTCCCGGGGGTGGGTTGGGAGGCAGGGACTGCTTCAGTATCTGAGGAGTCGTGAAAGGTGCTGAACATTGTGCAATCATCAGCGAACATCCCCACTTCTGACCTTATGATGGAAGGTCATTGATGAAGCAGCTGAAGATGGTTGGGCCCAGGACACTACCCTGAGGAACTCCTGCAGTGATGTCCTGGAGCTGAGATGATTGACCTCCAACAACCACAAACATCTTCCTTTGCGCTAGGTATGACTTCAACCAGAGGAGAGTTTCCCCCTGATTCCCATTGACTCCAGTTTTGCTAGGGTTCCTTGATGCCATACTCGGTGAAATGCTGCCTTGATGTCAAGGGCAGTCACTCTCACCTCACCTCTTGAGTTCAGCTCTTTTGTCCATGTTTGAACCAAGGCTATAAGAGGTCAGGAGCTGAGTGGCCCTGGCAGAACCCAAACTGAGTGTCACTGAGCAGGTTATTGCTAAGCAAGTGCCGCTTGACAGCACTGTTGATGACACCTTCCATCACATTACTGATGATTGAGAGCAGATTGATGGGGCGGTAATTGGCTGGGTTGGACTTTTCCTGCTTTTTGTGGACAGGACATACCTGGGCAATTTTCCACATTGCTGGGCAGATGCCAGTCTTGTAGCTGTACTGGAACAGCTTGACTAGGGGCACAGCAAGCTCTGGAGCACAGGTCTTCAGTACTATTGCCGGATTGTTGTCAGGGCCCATAGCTTTTGCAGTATCCAGTGCCTTCAGTCATATCTTGATATCACGCGGAGTGAATCAAATTGGCTGAAGTCTGGCATCTGTGATGCTGGAAAATTCAGGGGGGGGCCAAGATGGATCATCAACTCGGCACTTCTGGCTGAAGATTGTTGCAAATGCTTCAGCCTTATCTTTTGCACTGATGTGCTGGGATCCCCCATCATTGAGGATGGGGATATTTGTGGAGCCACCTCCTCCAGTTAGTTGTTTAATTGTCCACCACCATTCACGGCTGGATATGATAGGACTGCAGAGCTTAGATCTGATCCATTGGTTATGGGATCGCTCAGGTCTGTCTATCACGTGCTGCTTACACAGTTTGGCATGCAAGCAGTCTTGTGTTGTCGCTTCACCAGGTTGACACCTCATTTTGAGGTATGCCTGGTGCTGCTCCTGGCATGCCCTCCTGCACTCTTCATTGAACCAGGGTTGGTCTCCTGGCTTGATGGTAATGGTAGAGTGGGGGATATGCTGGGCCATGAGGTTACAGATTGTGGTTGAGTACAATTCTGCTGCTGCTGATGGCCCACAGCGCCTCATGGATGCCCAGATTTGCATTGATAGGTCTATTCAAAATCTATCCCATTTAGTACGGTGATAGTGCCACACAATACAATGGAGGGTATCCTCAATGTGAAGGCGGGACTTCGTCTCCACAAGGACTGTGCGGTGGTCACTCCTACCAATACTGTCATGGACAGATGCATCTGCCGCAGGCAGATTGTTGAGGATGAGGTCAAGTATGTTTTTCCCTTTTGTTGGTTCCCTCACCACCTGCTGCCGACCCAGTCTAGCACATATGTCCTTTAGGACTCGGCCAGCCTGGTCAGTAGTGGTGCTACCGAGCCACTCTTGGTGATGGACATTGAAGTTCCATTATGACACGACTGCTCAAGACAAAGCCCCCAATCAAAATATATGATTCTGATTGCGCTGGGAGCAACGCACTGTCAATTCAGTCCCATCACTCAACAAATTCCCTAACATATCACTTTAAACTATCCAGATTGAAGAAAATCACAGCCGAATTGAACCATCTATTAACCCCTGAATGAGGCGAAACAAACTAGGTGTCTTTAGATCAACAAATTAACTGTTTATTAGAAAAAACAACATTCTTAAACACTACTGAGATAACAACATTTAAAATAGAAAAATTAGTGTCCTTGCAGATCTACAGTTCCCAATGAACAATCCTCTGATTAAAGTCCACTCGCAGTCTTCTCGGGTCCAATGAGGAAAGGAAAACAGTTGACATCCAAAGCTTCAAACTTCTCTTTCTTCCAGCGATGACCACAGCAGATCATCAACTTACAACTACTTTCAATAGAATCAATCTGGCTTTAGAATTTTTTGGAATAAACGACAGTCACAGTTTAAATTCCCTTCCTTCAGTTTAAATTAACAGAGAGCTCTCTTCACTTCATGTTGGCCCACCTGTCAGTGTGTTAGAACAGTCTGTCTCAGATAAAAAGCCAGTTTAAAAGTTAATCGCAACATTGCATATTGATTCTCAGTCTCTGAGTGGCTGTATCCAAGGCAACCAGGATGCATCTTCTGAAACTGGTTAGTTCCCCCTCTGTATGGTTGTATCCAACAGCAACCAAAATTCACCTTCTCGGTAACTCCTGAGGCCTGCTTGTTCTTAAAGCAGTACTGATCCTTCGCCGTCTTAAAGACACACTGCAAATTTCCCAGAAAATAAAGACAGGATCATGATACCACTTAAACAGAAATTTTATTCAGCAGTGTAATGGCTGGAATCTGCAGTGAAAACAAAGTGCAGGAAACAGGGACACAGGCAGGACAGCATCAGTGGAGGGGCACAAAGGTTCAGAATTAGGATTGAGTAATGGAGGGAAATTTCAACTTGTGGGGGGGGCAGAACATGTAGTTAGGGAAAGCTTGGGTTGTTCTCCCTGGAGCAAAGGAGGTTGAAAGGAAATTTAATAGAGATGTACAAGTTTATGACAGGTTTAGATAATTAGACAAAGAACAGATGTTCCCATTAGTTGATGGCATGAGGACTAGGAGACACAGATTTAGGATTTTGGGCAAGAGATGCACGGGGGATGTGAGGGAGAACATTTTTATGCAGCGAATGGTAATGACCTGGAACTCGTTGCCTAAGAGGGTGGTGGAAGCAGAGACGATCAACGATTTAAAAAGGAAATTGGATGCATACTTGAGGGAAATAAACTTACAGGGCTGCGGGAATAGAGCAGGGGAATGGGACTGACTGGATTCCTCTACAGAGAGCTGACATGAACTCGATCAGCCTTTGTGCCATTATGACTCTATGATGTTAAATGGTTCACTGTTCTACCTGCTGCTGCAGAATCTCCAAGGAAATGGTGAATTACCAGCTGGTTCACACTGGGGAGAGACCATTCATCTGTACAACATACTTACTGATATGTCAGCGAGCTCACACTTGACTGCAATGGTCCCATTCTGCTCATGATACTGCTGTTAATCACATCCAGGACTCCAGGAATGACCCTTGTGGATTGGAGCAGTTGGGATATGTTGATGCTGTTGTTAAGAATACCTAGGACTTGACTTAAATGTTTTTAAAAGAAAAATACTGTGGATGCTGGAAATCTGAAATAAAAACAAGAAATGCTGGAACCACTCAGCAGGTCTGGCAGCATCTATGGAAATAGAAGCAGAATTAACGTTTCGGGTCAGTTCCAAAGAAGGGTCACAATGAAAAATGTTACAATTTGCACTAGTAAGTGTCAGTGAGAAGCAGATAGTTTAAAAAGTCAACTTGCCGCTAACCTCGGTATGATATTTAATGAAATTTCAAGTGAGTAAAAACAAGTTACTGCATCTTTTGATTCAAATGTGTGAATGCTGGAAGCTTCCACAAATGAAATTAATGTCCTTGTGCAGCTTGTGTTCTGCAGAACTGCCAGTCGTTAACTCTTTGTTGTCTGGCCTTAATGTTGAAAGCACGAGTCTGTTACTTGTTCTGTTTTTACACGTGTATATTTTGTGGGAGCCTTGAGTCATGTTTTGGTTGTGAACTAATTGAACCTGTATGTTCCTTGGCATCGGGACAGGGAATTTAACACAGATTTTGGTACTTTTAATTCATAACCCATTACAGAAATCAATTTTCTAAGTTGTTTGGAATTGAATGAGTGTGAAAAGTGATTGTTGGGTGTATTCAAAGAACAAAACAAAGAACAGTACAACACAGGAACAGGCCATTCGGCCCTCCAAGCCTGCGCTGATCTTGATGCCTGCCTAAACTAAAATCTTCTGCACTTCCGGGGACCGTATCCCTCTATTCCCATCCTATTCATGTATTTGTCAAGATGCCTCTTAAACGTCTCTATGGTACCTGCTTCCACCACCTCCCCCGGCAGCAAGTTCCAGGCACTCACCACCCTCTGTGTAAAGAACTTGCCTCGCACATCCCCTCTAAACTTTGCCCCTCTCACCTTAAACCTATGTCCCCTAGTAACTGACTCTTCCACCCTGGGAAAAAGCTTCTGACTATCCACTCTGTCCATGCCGCTCATAACTTTGTAAACCTCTATCATGTCGCCCCTCCACCTCCGTCGTTCCAGTGAAAACAATCCGAGTTTATCCAACCTCTCCTCATAGCTAATGCACTCCAGACCAGGCAACATCCTGGTAAACCTCTTCTGTTCCTCTCCAAACCCTCCACGTCCTTCTGGTAGTGTAGCGACCAGAATTGCACGCAATATTCTAAGTGTGGCCTAACTAAAGTTCTGTACAGCTGCAGCATGACTTGCCAATTTTTATACTCTATGCCCCCGACCGATGAAGGCAAGTATGCCGTATGCCTTCTTAACTACCTTATCCACCTGCGTTGCCACTTTCAGTGACCTGTGGACCTGTATGCCAGATCTCTCTGCCTGTCAATACTCCTAAAGGTTCTGCCATTTACTGTATACTTCCCACCTGCATTAGATCTTCCAAAATGCATTACCTCACATTTGTCCGGATTAAACTCCATCTGCCATTTCTCCGCCCAAGTCTCCAACCGATCTATATCCTGCTGTATCCTCTGACAATCCTCAACACTATCTGCAACTCCACCAACCTATGTGTCGTTCGCAAACTTACTAATCAGACCACCTACATTTTCCTTCAAATCATCTATATATACTACAGAGAGCAAAGGTCCCAGCACTGATCCCTGCGGAACACCACTAGTCACATCCCTCCATTCAGAAAATCACCCTTCCACTGCTACCCTCTGTCTTCTATGACAGAGCCAGTTCTGTATCCATCTTGTCAGCTCACCTCTGATCCCGTGTGACTTCACCTTTTGTACCAGTCTGCCATGAGGGACCTTGTCAAGGTTTTACTGAAGTCCATATAGATAACATACACTGACTGCCCTTCCTTCATCAATCATCTTTGTCACTTCCTCAAAAAACTCAATCAAAATAGTGAGACACGATCTCCCCTTCACAAAACCAAGCGTGCCTCTCGCTAATAAGTTCGTTGTTTCCAAATGGGAGTAAATCCTGTCCCGAAGAATCCTCTCTAATAATTTCCCTGCCACTGATGTAAGGCTCACCGGCCTATAATTTCCTGGATCATCCTTACTACCCTTCTTAAACAAAGGAACAACATTGGCAATTCTCCAGTCCTCTGGGACCTCACCTGTAGCCAATGAGGATGCAAAGATTTCTGTCAAGGCCCCATCAATTTCTACCTTTGCCTCCCTTAGTATTCTGGGATAGATCCCATCAGGCCCTGGGGACTTATCTACCTTAATGCTTTGCAAGACACCCAACACCTCCTTCTTTTTGATAATGAGATATTCATTTCAATTTAACATAGTGCACCCAGGAATGGGATATAAAATTAAATTAGATTTTAAGTTAAAGTTTTATTTTATTTTAAAAGTTGGTTTTGCAACTGTGAAAAGGCAATGAACAATTTTATAAGAGATAAGCTTCAGCCTTGAAAACGTCATAGAGTACTGAAACAGGCCCTTCAGCCCACCAAATCTGAGCTGACCAACAACCATCCATTTATACTAATCCTACATTAATCCCATATTCCCTACTACATCCCCACCATTCTCCTACCTCATCTACCTACACTCGGGGCAATTTACAATGGCCAATTTACCTATCAACCTGCAAGTCTCTGGCTGTGGGAAGAAACCAGAACACCTGGTGGAAACCCACGCAGTCACAGGGAGAGCTTGCAAACTCCACACAGGCAGTACCCAGAACTGAACTTGGGTGCGAACCACTGTGCCATCATGCTGCCCCTCTGGCAGATGTCTGGCAGAAATCCAATTTGATGTTTAAAACACTGCTTTAATTGGAGTTCCAGTTTAAAGTCTGTTTTTTTTTGCGCTTTAAATTAAAGACAAGTTTTACTGACTGTTTTAAGTAGCAAATGTCAGGAATTGGATATTGGTTTAATGGGAGAGAAGGATAAACAAAGGAGATATAGGAAAGATGCTGTCTGGTTAAAGTTTGTTTAAGAAGCTGGTGTTAAATCTTTTGTTTTAAGAATGTTAAATAACTTTTTCTTTAGTTTTTGGTTTTATTACAGTCATTTGAAAAGGCGCCTGAAGAAAGAACAAGAAAAATGATGTGATTTGCCTATCTTTAAAAAAAGCACGTGCTATTCTGTTCTGTGTGTAGTTAATAAGTATTATAAGTTAATAAGTCTGAGTTAGGTTTATACTATTAAGGTTAATTGACCTGTTAAGTTGACAAACTAGAAATTTCATTTGTGGCCACAATGAACTTTCAAGTTTATTATGTCAAGGTTTGGAGGAGTCTTCAGTTCCGGACATAAGACTCGTTCATATAAAATTGGCAGTTTTGATTTTTAAATATTTATTGCAGTGAATTGGAATTTGGAATCATCTTTGTTATAAAAAAATCCTGGCATTTGAGATCTCTTACAAAAGATGCTAAAAGTTTGGAAACAATTGCAGTTTACTCTAAAATGCTGTCTTTCCTGATGGAGATGCTTCCCTTTGAAGTAGATAAAGTTACTAATGGTTTTGTTGTTAGCACCTCAGCCTCACAGCTCCAGCGGCCTGGGTTCAATTCTGGGTACTGCCTGTGTGGAGTTTGCAAGTTCTCCCTGTGTCTGCATGGGATTTCGCCGGGTACTCCGGTTTCCTCCCACCACCAAAAGACTTGCAGGTTAATAGGTAAATTGGCCATTATAAATTGCCCCTAGTATAGGTAGGTGATAGGGGAATAGAGGGACAGATGGGGATAGAACATAGAACATAGAACAGTACAGCACAGTACAGGCCCTTCAGCCCACGATGTTGTGCCGAACCTTTAACCTACTCTAAGATCAAACTACCTACCTACCCTTCATTCTACTATCATCCATGTACCTATCCAAGAGTCGCTTAAATGTCCCTAATGTATCTGCTTCTACTACCACCGCTGGCAGCGCATTCCACGCACCCACCACTCTCTGTGTAAAGAACCTACCTCTGACATCTCCCCGAAACCTTCCTCCAATCACCTTACAATTATGCCCCCTGGTGATAGCCCTTTCCACCCTGGGAAAAAGTCTCTGACTATCCACTCTATCTATGCCTCTCATCATCTTGTACCCCTCTATCAAGTCACCTCTCATCCTTCTTCGCTCCAATGAGAAAAGCCCGAGCTCCCTCAATCTTTCTTCATAAGACATGCCCTCCAGTCCAGGCAGCATCCTGGTAAATCTCTTCTGCACCCTCTCTAAAGCTTCCACATCCTTCCTACAATGAGGCGACCAGAACTGAACACAATATTCCAAGTGTGGTCTAACCAGGGCCTTATAGAGCTGCAGCATAACCTCGCGGCTCTTAAACTCAATCCCCCTGTTAATGAAAGCCAACACACCATACACCTTCTTAACAACCCTATCAACTTGGGTGGCAACTTTGAGTGATCTATGGACATGGACCCCAAGATCCCTCTGTTCCTCCACACTACCAAGAACCCTGTCTTTAAGCCTGTATTCTGCATTCAAATTCGACCTTCCAAAATGAATCACTTCACATTTTTCCAGGTTGAACTCCATCTGCCACTTCTCAGCCCAGCTCTGCATCCTGTCAATGTCCCGTTGCAACCTACAACAGCCTTCCACACTATCCACAACTCCAGCAATCTTCATGTCATTGGCAAACTTGCTAACCCAGCCTTCCACTTCCTCATCCAAGTCATTTATAAAAATCACAAAGAGCAGAGGTCCCAGAACAGACCCCTGCGGAACACCACTGGTCACCAAGCTCCATGCTGAATACTTTCCATCTACTACCACCCTCTGACTTCTATGGGCCAGCCAATTTTGTATCCAGACATTCCAGATGTGTTAGGAATATAGGATTAGTATAAATGGGTGGTTGATGGTCGGCACAGACTCGGTGGGTCGAAGGGCCTGTTTCAGCGCTGTATCGCTAAATTAAAAAAAATAAAAAACCCTAAGGATACCAAAAGGATTGGAAAAAAACTGTTTAAAATGGAGAGTAGTTCTTTTCCATCAGAAAAAAAAGGTTACGTAAGGTGACGCAGCTGAGAAGGTTTTGCTCTGTCCCCATTGGAAAAAACAAACCACGTTGCAGCTTTTGCTTTTCCATTTAATCCACCACACAATTTTTGCATTGCTGAGAGTAAAAATTTATATAGATTGCACATTATTAAATCTTAAATTTCTAAATTGACATATATAATTGACAAATTAACCCATTGGGCTCTGGGGCAGAGCCACAATGGATTCTTTCTGTTTTTTTAAAGCAGGTGTTGGTAGGTTCCAAGGCCACATGAGAACTGATGTCACAGCAAGAGAGTGCAGCATTGGGAGGATACTCGTACTCACCAGGCTTAGAGACCACTAAACTTCTCCTTGGTGCCTGGCAGTTTGACATAATTGGAAAAGGGGGCCAGTCTTCCCATCCCGAGTTAAATTAGGCACAACAGAATTGGCGTAGTCAGCAGGATTAATGCCATGGAAGAAATTAAACAGAGTTTAAGAAGGTATTTTGAAAAATACGAAACTAACATTCGAGTTTTACCTGAGGACTTGCAACGGATCAAGAAACAGTTAGCTAAACTCACCAGACATTTGTCAAAGTCATTCAGAAAGCCAAGGGAACCGGGCGAAAGATTGAAATGATTAGAGTAACACACTGGTGGGATGATATTTTGAATTGGGATACCAACATGCAGATACATCCATGGATAAGAATTGTTTCGCACATTGTGATTATTGGTATGATTGTGATTTTGATGTATCAAATGTATAATCTGATTATGTTTAAACGTTGGAAAGTTGAAATGGAAAGGAAGTTGGAAATGGATTGGTATGTGCGAAAACGGGAACGTATGATAGATATAAACAAATGTATCTCGACATGGACTTGAATATCTGCTGTCGCGATATGGGGTATGATCAGGGCTCCTTTATGATCTAATTCGCTAATGGATCAAAGCGGGGACTGTAGCCGGATGGCTAACAGCTAAAACTGTGCAAGGCATGAAGGGAAAAGTTGCCAGCTTTACACAAGGACAAGGAGCTGTGAATTAGCTGAAGTAATTGTTTTCCAGCCTGTTAGGCAGTGTGTGGTAAGACATTTTCGATGAGACTGTCAGATGCTGTGGTGGTAAGGTTACAGGTAAGAAGGAAGGCCAGCAGATGCATGTTGTTTTGGAGCTAAGCAGACAGATGACTCCAGGCCCTGAGTCTACATGACGAAGAACATTCTCGATGCTGAGAGAAACTGGATAAAAAGGGGAGGCCTGAAGCCCCAAAAGGAAGAAGACCAATAGGACCATCGCAAAGGGGAACCAGGTCAGGATTCAGTGAAGAGAACCCATTGGAGGGAGACTGATCACCTTGCCTCACAACGGGCAGTATTTAAGTCCAAGCCCTGGGTCTTGTGATTTATTTGTAACAAGTAACAAGTAGTTTAACAAGTGAAGTAACGAGTAGCTAAGTGATTTAAGAATCAATAAACGTGTTTATACAAAATATCTCGTAGAGGTTTCTTTTGTCCGCCATGTCAGTTGACACCCTGGTTTGAGGGTCAACAATATTAGATTCTGAGGGGTCTTGACAGGGTGGATGTGGAAAGGATGTTTCCCCTTGTGGGAGAATCTAGTACCAGGGATCACTGTTTAAAACTAAGGTGTCGCCCATTTAAGACAGAGATGAGGAGAATTTTTTTCTTTCAGAGGATCTTGAGTCTTTGGAATTCTCTTCCTCAAAAGACAGTGGAAGCAGAGTCTTTGAACATTTTTAAGGCAGAGGTAGATAGATTCTTGATAAGCAAGAGGGTGAAAGGTTATAAGAGTAGGCGGGAATGTGGAGTTGAGGTTACAATCAGATCAGTCATGATCTTGTTGAATGGTAGAGCAGACTCGAGGGGCTGAGTGGCCTACTCCTGCTCCTAATTCATGTGTTCGTATGTAGCATCTTTAAAATGCCCCAGGGTACTTCACAGGAGCATGAGAAAGCAACATTTGACACCGAACCACATAAGGAGATATTAGAACAAATGACAAAAACCATGGTAAAAGAGGTCAGTTTTAATGAGTGTGTTAGAGGAGGAAAGCGAGATAAGAGAGGCGGAGAGGTTTAGGAAGGTAATTCTAGAGATTAGTGCCCAGGCAGCTGAACGTGCAGCCGTCAATGGTGTAGTGATTAAAATCGGGGATGATGAAAAGACCAGAATTAGAACAGCACAGATATCTCGGAGGTTGTGGGGCTGGAGGAAATTACAGAGAAAGGAAGGGGTGAGGCCATGTCAGGATTTGAAAACAAAGATGAGAAGTTTAAAGTCAAGGCATTGCTTAACTGGGAGCCAATGTAGGTCAGCGAGCACAGGGGAGAATGATGAAAGGGATTTGGTGGCAGTAGGTTAATGGTTGACAGAGTTTTGGATGGCAGTAGAATATGGAAGGTTAGCCAGCAGTGTAATAGTCAAGTCTAGATGGAACAAAGTCCAGACAAAACAAAGACGCACACACACACAATGGTTGCCCGGGAGACAGTAGTGCCAGCATTTAATAAAAACAGAAAATGTTGGAAATACTCAGCGGGTCTGGAAGCATTTCTAAAAAGAGAAACAGAATTAACATTTCAGGTCGATGAATCTTCAACAGAACAGGCATTAGTGCCAAACTTTATGTTGGTTTGACTGCCAATTCTCCACTGGCTGCTCCAAGGATTTTCTGTACAATGTCAATGAAAGGCAAACAAACTTTGACCCCTGGCTGACCACACAAGTCAGGCCTATTGATATTCACTGCTCGAATTAGGATCAGAGAGCTAACCCAGAACCAAGAAATGGTTGTAAAAAGGCAGCTCGGATTTACAGCTTGAATTGAGATACTAATCAAGCTGGGAAATGCGAGGAAAGTGCCGTGGATTCCTCCACTCCCTCATTCTCTGGTGTGATTTCCAGGACAGCCTTTCCATGTCTGGTGGATGCCGATAAATGAGTCAGTAATGAAAGTTGTGGTTACATCTTGGAGGTTAAATTGGATAACAGCTGAAAATAGGCACAAGGTTTGAGATGTACGATTAACGCACGCCCATTCAGTGTAACGAAGGCAGTGTGCCAACTTTCTGCTGCCTGCTCATTATCATGATTACTGTGTTCACTTAGTGCTCCCGAGTCTGTTTATTGGCTACGTGCATCAGCAGAGGCCCAATATTGTGAGTGCTTAGCACTTTGCAAATCCAGCCTGCTCTACTTAAAGGGAAGGTGCATTATGGCTGAGACAGATGCTGGAATTCATTCTACAAGTGACTCTGTTCTGGGAAAGAGTAAAGAATGGTTAACCATAGGAGAGCACAAGCACACAGCTTTTCAGAGGCTGTACTGGGGTTCTTGGTGGAATGGAGGAGGGATGTCCTGTATCCTCAGAGGGAACAGGAGGCCCTCCAGACACACAATGGGAAGGCAGTGGGAACAGATAACTGCAGAGCTCAATGCCAGAGGTGCAGCCCCTAGGACCTGGATGCAGTTCTGGGAGAAGTTTAATAATCTTGCACAAGTGGTCAAGGTCAGTGAATGCATCTTTAAATATCCTACCAACTGCACCACTAACCTCAGCCACTGCTCAGTTCTCCCATTGCTCAGCTCCCAACAATCTCTATCAATCAGGACAAATAATTAACATTCATAAGCTTCATCTCACCCTCACACACTTAACACTGCTGCAAGCCTCAAACCCACAGCTTGCATACACTGGCAGCTGTTCAACCATGACAACCTCATTACCCAAACAGATTGTACAACACGCACTGACACACTTCTCTCTCTCTTGTGGGAGAAGGTGATGCACAACCAGAGGCACCAAGGCAGCAGGAACTAACCAGAGGGGGCAGGGCAGACCTGCATGTTCTAACCCCCATGCAGGAGACAGTGCTGGTCATTTATGGGAATGACCATTATTGAGGCTGTAGCCACCAGCAGGGCTGAAATGATCAATGATGAGGGTATCCACAGACTGAATCCTCCTTCTCACATCCCACTTCTCCCTCATCCCACACTCTCTTCTGACTGAGAAGCTGCTGATGGTGTAAACATAAACTTCTTATTCTCCGCTCTCTGCTCACCATAACCCAACCCTTGGCCCTTTGTCCTTTCAGTTACCCAAGGACTGTGAGCGGCCCAGGCAGTGGTGGAAGTGAAAGAAGACAGTGAAGCTGAAGACACAATGTCACTTGATTTCACTGTCACACCCACGAGCTCAGATACTGACCCTGCGCGTAATTTAGAGGACAGGAGAGAGGCGGGATCAGTATGTGGTGAGACGCTGAGCACGTGCACTGCAGTCAGGGCAGGGGGAAAGCATAGTGCAGCTCACTAGCTCTGCTGTAGAGAACTCAGATGAGGACATGGATGGGCCAGGCTATGGAAGAAGCTGATGGGTGTAAATACCCAAATGCTTGGTATACTGGGAAGCTTGTGTTCAACATCAAGGAGCATGGAGGAGTTCAGCACCAACTTGGCACAGGGCTTTGCACAGAACTTGGAGCCCATCTTTCCAAAATGGAAAGGGTAACTACCTCCAACAGCACACCAGTGGAACCAGCAATAATGCAGCTTCTGATGGTCATGTCTCAGCTTTCAATGCAGCACAAACAGAATCCACCCAATGTCTGAGTGCTACAGTGGATGCTTAGTCTGCTGACATGCAATCAGTTTGTTGACATGAAGCTCAGACTGTTGCTTTCATGGCTCTAGATATCAGTGTGCAATGGGTTTCCAGGGTGCCACAGCACTCCAGCAATCTGCTCTCCAACTAGGATTGTAGAGGCACCGCCCTGGGTCAGTGGCAGTGTATCCATGGAGCATGAAGCTGCTGTCCTCCCACCCCTGCCACTCCACCAGTGCCCTTGCTGTTGCCTGTCAGCCAGACCAGACTACTGCAGCCCAAGCCCAGATGGTGCAGTTTGAAGCCAAGTCTTGTAGGGTCAGAGCTGCTGGAGGTCATCCTGCAAGGCCATCTGCAGCCTCCTCAATAAAAGGTCAGCAGCCTTCCACCAGTCATACTGCAGCCACTGGGGAAACACCTTGTAGGACCAATAGGGCAGGCAAAGGTACATGCAAGAGGCACTAAGGGAATGCACAAAGGTGATTATTTTAACTTTGTATGTAATATAGCATAATTTAATTGATAAATTTAGATTGGAATTTTGTATAGCCTTTTATTTCTGCATTTTGGGAAAGAGGACGATATGATGGTGTTATGAGTGTTTCTATTTTTTGTTAAAATTTGAGAAATTATATTTCAAAACTGAAAAGGGATTCCATAGATACTGGAATTTTTTTTTTAAAGGTTACTGGAAGGTTTGAATTGTAAAGAGTTACTGAAAGGCACCAGTTTTCAAATAAAATCCCAATTACTTTCCGCCAAAAAGCCTTCCCCCCAAAAAACTGTCTCTGAATATCCACTCCCCTGAAAAAATCTTCCAGCAAATAACCCCTCCCCCAAAAACCCCCAACCCCGATAAAACCCTTCCACAAATAAGCCCTCGCAGAATAAACCTCACCTGAATAAACCCCTCCCTGAATAAAACCTCCCCCGAATAAAGCCCTCGAATAAACCCTTTCTGAATAAACCCCTCCGAATAAACCCCCCAAATAAACCCCTCCCTGAATAAACCCCTCGAATAAACCCTTTCTGAATAAACCCCCCTGAATAAACCCCTCCCTGAATAAAACCCTGAAAAAGCCCTTTCCGAACAAACCTTCTCCAAATAAAACTGCCTGAAAAAACCCTCTGCGAATAAAACCCCCCGGATAAACCATCTCTAAATAAAACCCCCCGAATAAACCCTCTCCGAATAAACCCTCACCGAATAAAACCTCCCCCGAATAAACACCCCCCCCCGAATAAACCCTCCCCGAATAAACCCTTCCCGAATAAACCCTCCCCCGAATAAACACCCCCCCGAATAAACCCTCCTCCAAATAAACCTTCTCTGAATAATCCCTCCCCCAAATAAACCCTCACCAAATGAATTATCTCCCAAATAAAGCCCCCTCCTGAATAAACCCTCCTCCGAGTAAACCCCCGAATAAACCCACTCCGAATAAACCCTCCCCCAAAACCCCCCCCGAAAAAACGCTCCCCCGAATACACCCCTCCTCTGAATAAACTCGCTCCGAATAAATCCCTCCTCCAAATAAACTCTCTCCTCCGATAAACCCTCCCCGAATAAAACATCCCCGAAATTACCCTCCCCGAATCAACCCTCTCCATGTAAACCCACTCTGAGTAAACACTCTTTTCTGATAAACTATCTCCGAATAAACCCTCTCCGAAAAAACGCTCTCAGCATAAACCCCTCCTCCAAAAAAACCCTCTCCGAATAAACCCCTCCTCCGAATAAACCCTCTATGAATAAACTCCTCCTCCAAATAAACCCTTCCCCGCAATAACCTTCTGCAAAATAAACCATCTCCAAATAAACCCCCCTCCGAATAAACATTTGCCGAATAAAACCTCTCAGAATAGACCCTCCCCAAATAAATGCTCTCCGAATGTACCCCTCCCCAAATAAACACTCTCCACATAAAGTCCTCCTCCGAATAAACCCTCCCCCGAATAAACCCTTTCCGAATAAACCTTCTCCGAATTAACCCCTCTTCTAAATAAACCCTCTCCCAAATAAACCCTCTCCCAAACAAACCCTCTCCCAAACAAACCCTCTCCGAATAAAACCCTCTCCGAATAAAACCCTCTCCGAATGAACCCTCTCCGAATGAACCCTCTCCGAATAAACCCTCTCCGAATAAAACCCTTTCCGAATAAAACCCTCTCCGAATAAAACCCTCTCCGAATAAAACCCTCTCCGAATAAAACCCTCTCCGAATGAACCCTCTCCGAATAAACCCTCTCCGAATAAAACCCTTTCCGAATAAAACCCTCTCCGAATAAAACCCTCTCCGAGTAAAATCCTCTCCGAATGAACCCTCTCCGAATAAAACCCTCTCCGAATAAACGGTCTCCAAATAAACCCTCTCCGAATAAAACCCTCTCCGAATAAACTCTCTCCGAATAAACCCTCCTGAAATAACCCCTCCTCTGAATAAACCCGCTCCAAGTAAACTATTCCCTGAATAATCCATCCCCAAATTAACCCCCCTTAAATAAACCCCCTCCCGAATAAACCATCTCCGAATATACCCTCCCCAAATAAACCATCTCTGAATAAATCCTCCCTGAAAAAATGGTCCCCGAATAAACCCTCTCCGAATCAAACCCTCTCCGAATGAACCCTCTCCGAATCAAACCCTCCCCGAATGAACCCTCTCCGAATCAAACCCTCTCCGAATCAAACCCTCTCCGAATCAAACCCTCTCCGAATCAAACCCTCTCCGAATCAAACCCTCTCCGAATGAACCCTCTCCCAATCAAACCCTCTCCGAATGAACCATCTCCGAATCAAACCCTCTCCGAATCAAACCCTCTCCGAATGAACCCTCTCCCAATCAAACCCTCTCCGAATCAAACCCTCTCCGAATCAAACCCTCTCCGAATGAACCCTCTCCGAATCAAACCCTCTCCGAATGAACCCTCTCCCAATCAAACCCTCTCCGAATCAAACCCTCTCCGAATCAAACCCTCTCCGAATCAAACCCTCTCCGAATGAACCCTCTCCGAATCAAACCCTCTCCGAATGAACCCTCTCCGAATAAACCCTCTCCGAATGAACGCTCTCCGAATCAAACCCTCTCTGAATCAAACCCTCTCCGAATCAAACCCTCTCCGAATGAACCCTCTCCCAATCAAACCCTCTCCGAATCAAACCCTCTCCGAATCAAACCCTCTCCGAATCAAACCCTCTCCGAATGAACCCTCTCCGAATCAAACCCTCTCCGAATGAACCCTCTCCGAATAAACCCTCTCCGAATGAACGCTCTCCGAATCAAACCCTCTCTGAATCAAACCCTGTCCGAATCAAACCCTCTCCGAATGAACCCTCTCCGAATCAAACCCTCTCCGAATCAAACCCTCTCCGAATGAACCCTCTCCCAATCAAACCCTCTCTGAATCAAACCCTGTCCGAATCAAACCCTCTCCGAATGAACCCTCTCCGAATCAAACCCTCTCCGAATCAAACCCTCTCCGAATCAAACCCTCTCCGAATCAAACCCTCTCCGAATCAAACCCTCTCCGAATGAACCCTCTCCGAATCAAACCCTCTCCGAATGAACCCTCTCCGAATAAACCCTCTCCGAATGAACGCTCTCCGAATCAAACCCTCTCTGAATCAAACCCTGTCCGAATCAAACCCTCTCCGAATGAACGCTCTCCGAATCAAACCCTCTCCAAATAGACCCTCCCTGAATAAATGCTCTCCGAATGAACCCCTCCCCAAATAAACCCACCCCTGAATAAACCTCTCCGAATAAATTCTCTCTGAATTAACCCCTCCTCCGAATAAGCCCTTTCAAATAAACCATCTCCGAATTAATCCCTCTCCGAATAAACCCCTCCTCTGAATAAACCCTCTCCAAATAAACCCTCTCCGAATAAACACTCTCCGAATAAACACTCTCCGAATGAACCCTCTCCGAATGAACCTTCTCCGAAAGAACCCTCTTTGAATATACCCTCTCCGAATAAAACCCTCTCCGAATAAACGGTCTCCAAATAAACACTCTCCGAATCAAACCCTCTCCGAATGAACCCTCTCCGAATCAAACCCTCTCCGAATCAAACCCTCTCCGAATCAAACCCTCTCCGAATAAACCCTCCGAATGAACGCTCTCCGAATCAAACCCTCTCCGAATAAACCCTCTCCGAATGAACCCTCTCCGAATCAAACCCTCTCCGAATAAACCCTCTCCGAATCAAACCCTCTCCGAATGAACGCTCTCCGAATCAAACCCTCTCCAAATAGACCCTCCCTGAATAAATGCTCTCCGAATGAACCCCTCCCCAAATAAACCCACCCCTGAATAAACCTCTCCGAATAAATTCTCTCTGAATTAACCCCTCCTCCGAATAAGCCCTTTCAAATAAACCATCTCCGAATTAATCCCTCTCCGAATAAACCCCTCCTCTGAATAAACCCTCTCCAAATAAACCCTCTCCGAATAAACACTCTCCGAATAAACACTCTCCGAATGAACCCTCTCCGAATGAACCTTCTCCGAAAGAACCCTCTTTGAATATACCCTCTCCGAATAAAACCCTCTCCGAATAAACGGTCTCCAAATAAACCCTCCGCAAATAAACCCTCCCCGAATAAACCCTCTCCGAATAAACCCTCTCCCAATAAACCCTCTCCGATTAAAACCTCTCAGAATAAACCCTCTCCCAATAAACCCTCTCCCAATAAACCCTCTCTGAATGAACCCACTCCGATTGAACCCTCTCCGATTGAACCCTCTCCGAATGAACACTTTCCGAATAAACCCTCTCCGAATAAACACTCCCCGAATAAACACTCCCCGAATAAACGCTCTCGATATAAACCCTCTCCGAATAAACCCTCCTTGGAATAAACCCTTTCCGAATAAACCCTCCTCCGTATAAACTCTCTCCAAATAAAACCTCTCCAAATAAACACTCTCCGAATAAACCTTCTCCAAATGAACCCTCTCCGAATGAACCCTCTCCGAATGGAACCTCTCCGAATAAACCCTCTCCGGTAAACCCTTTCCGAATAAAACCCTCTCCGAATAAACGGTCTCCAAATAAAAGCTCCGCAAATAAACCCTCCCCGAATAAACCCTCCCCGAATAAACCCTCTCCGAATAAACCCTCTCCCAATTAACCCTCTTCCAACTAACCCTCTCCGTTTAAATCCTCTCTGAATAAACCCTCTCCGAATAAACCCTCTCCCAATTAACCCTCTCTGATTAAATCCTCTCCGAATAAACCCTCTCCGAATTAACCCTCTTCCAATTAACCCTCACTGATTAAACCCTCTCCGAATAAACCCTCTCCCAATTAACCCTCTTCCAATTAACCCTCACTGAATAAATCCTCTCCGAATAAACCCTCTCCCAATAAACCCTCTCCCAATAAACCCTCTCCGATTGAACCCTTTCCCATTGAACCCTCTCCGAAAGAACACTCTCCGAATGAACCCTCTCTGAATGAACACTCTCCGAATGAACACTCCCTGAATAAACACTCCCTGAATAAACACTCCCCGAATAAACCCTCTCCGAATAAACCCTCTCCGAATAACCCCTCTCCGAATAAACTCTCTCTGAATAAACCCTCTCCGAATAACCCCTCTCCGAATAACCCCTCTCCGAATAAACTCTCACTGAATAAACACTCTCCACATAAACCCTCACCGAATAAACCCTCCTCGGAATAAACCCTCTCCGAATAAAACCTCCTTGGAATAAACCCTCTCTGAATAAATCCTCTCCGACTAAACCATCCTCCGTATAAACTCTCTCCAAATAAACCCTCTCCGAATAAACTCTCCCCGAATAAATCCTCTCCGAATAAACTCTCCCCGATTAAATCCTCTCCGAATAAACTGTCTCCAAATAAACCCTCTCCGAATAAACCCTCCTCGGAATAAACCCTCTCCGAATAAACGCTCCTCGGAATAAACCCTCTCCGAATAAACGCTCCTCGGAATAAACCCTCTCCGAATAAACCCTCTCCGAATAAACTCTCCCCGACTAAACCCTCTCTGAATAAATCCTTTCCATATAAACCCTCCTCGGAATATACCCTCTCCGAATAAACCGTCCTCGGAATAAACCCTCTCCAAATAAATCCTCTCCGAATAAACCCTCCGTGTATAAACTCTCTCCAAATAAACCCTCTCCGACTAAACCATCCTCCGTATAAACTCTCTCCAAATAAACCCTCTCCGAATAAACTCTCCCCGAATAAATCCTCTCCGAATAAACTCTCCCCGATTAAATCCTCTCCGAATAAACCCTCTCCGAATAAACCCTCTCCGAATAAACCCTCTCCGAATAAACCCTCTCCGAATAAACCCTCACCGAATAAACCCTCTCCGAATAAACGCTCCCCGAATGAACGCTCTTCAAACAATTCCTCCTCCGAATAAATGCTCTCTGAATAAATGCTCTCTGAATAAACCCTCTCCGATTAAGCCATCTCCAAATAAACATTCTCCGAAGAAACACTCCCCGAATAAACCCTCCCCGAATAAACAGTCTCCGAATAAACCCTCTCCGAATAAACCCTCTCCGAACAAACCCTCTCCGAACAAACCCTCTCCGAATAAACCCTCTCCGAATAAACCCTCTCCGAATAAACCCTGTCCGAATAAACCCTCTCCGAATAAACCCTCTCCGAATAAACCCTCTCCGAATAAACGCTCCCCGAATGAACGCTCTTCAAACAATTCCTCCTCCGAATAAATGCTCTCTGAATAAATGCTCTCTGAATAAACCCTCTCCGATTAAGCCATCTCCAAATAAAGCCTCCCCTGAATAACCCTCTCCGAATAAACATTCTCTGAATAAACCCTCCCCGAATAAACCCTCCCCGAATAAACAGTCTCCGAATAAACAGTCTCCGAATAAACCCTCTCCGAATAAACAGTCTCCGAATAAACCCTCTCCGATTAAACTCTCTCCGAATAAACCCTCTCCGAATAAACCCTTTCCGAATAAACAGTCTCCGAATAAACCCTCTCCGAATAAACCCTCTCCGAATAAACCCTCTCCGAATGAACCCTCTCTGATTGAACCCTCTCTGAATAAACCCTCTCCGAATAAATCCTTTCCGAATAAACAGTCTCCGAATAAACCCTCTCCGAATAAACCCTCTCCGAACGAACCCTCTCCGAACAAACCCTCTCCGAATAAACCCTCTCCGAATAAACCCTCTCCGAATAAACCCTGTCCGAATAAACCCTCTCCGAATAAACCCTCTCCGAATAAACGCTCCCCGAATGAACGCTCTTCAAACAATTCCTCCTCCGAATAAATGCTCTCTGAATAAATGCTCTCTGAATAAACCCTCTCCGATTAAGCCATCTCCAAATAAAGCCTCCCCTGAATAACCCTCTCCGAATAAACATTCTCTGAATAAACCCTCCCCGAATAAACAGTCTCCGAATAAACCCTCTCCGAATAAACCCTCTCCGAATAAACCCTCTCCGAATAAACCCTGTCCGAATAAACCCTCTCCGAATAAACCCTCTCCGAATAAACGCTCCCCGAATGAACGCTCTTCAAACAATTCCTCCTCCGAATAAATGCTCTCTGAATAAATGCTCTCTGAATAAACCCTCTCCGATTAAGCCATCTCCAAATAAAGCCTCCCCTGAATAACCCTCTCCGAATAAACATTCTCTGAATAAACCCTCCCCGAATAAACAGTCTCCGAATAAACAGTCTCCGAATAAACCCTCTCCGAATAAACAGTCTCCGAATAAACCCTCTCCGATTAAACTCTCTCCGAATAAACCCTCTCCGAATAAACCCTTTCCGAATAAACAGTCTCCGAATAAACCCTCTCCGAATAAACCCTCTCCGAATGAACCCTCTCTGAATGAACCCTCTCTGAATAAACACTCTACGAATAAACACTCCCCGAATAAACACTCTCTGAATAACCCTCTCCAAATAAACCTTCTCCCGAATAACACTCTCCGAATAAACACTCTCCGAATAAACATTCTCCGAATAAACCCTCTCCGAATAAACCCTCTTCGAACAATTCCTCCTCCAAATAAACGCTCTCTGAATACATGCTCTCTGAATAAACACTCTCCGAATAAACATTCTCTGAATAAACACTCCCCAAATAAACACTCTTTGAATAACCCTCTCCAAATGAACCTTCTCCCGAATAACCCTTTCTGAATAAACACTCTCTGAATAAACACTCTCCGAATAAACATTCTCCGAATAAATACTCCCCGAATAAACGCTCTCCGAATAACTCCCTCCAAATAAACCCTCCCCTGAATAACTCTCTCCGAATAATCCCTCCTCCGAATAAACCCTCTCTGAATAAACCTTCTCCGAATAAACCCTCTCGAATAAACCCTTCCCAAATAAACCCTCCCCAAATAAACCCTCCCTAAATAACCCCTCATCTGAATAAACCCTCTCTGAAAAAACCTTCTCCGATAAACCCTCTCCGAATAAGCCCTCTCCAAATAAATCCTCCCCAAATAACCCCTCCTCTGAATAAACCCTCCTCTGAAAAAACCCTCTAACTGAAGATCCAATCCTTGATCAGTATCCAACTGATGAGCATCCAGTTCACAAAACACCTTACTTCTGATTTTATTTTTGGTAGGAAGTGACAACATCAAGGCCATACCTTGTTTTCATATTGGTAGAGATGTAACCAGTATCCATCATACCCTGACAATTTACACTTGCTTTCTGCCATATTTTCCACAATAGCCCTTGAGATTTTAGTTTTCTACGTCAAAAAAAAATCCTAGTTTCCAACCTTCAGCTTTAAGCAACCATCCTCTTCCACCATGTTAAATTCCAGAAAGCTTGTTATTGAAGGACATGACTGGAGCCCATGTTTACTCAGTTTCACATTTATTGTACAGAGTAAAAGGATTACAAACATGTAGCTCCTCACTCAAACCCTCCACCAGACTCTGTAAGACCCCAATTAACAACCTTCACCTGCATATAATAATACAATTGATATACAATAAACACTTACATCTATGACTCTTCCTATGCCTCTATCACTCCAACAGTTTCCAGTTTCCCAGCCCTCACTATCTCCTCTTCACCATGGATGTCCAATCCCCCATATTTCCAACCCCCATTAGGACAGTCTGAAGGCTCTCTACTTCTTCCTTGAATGGAGGTCCAACCAGTCCACTTCCACCACCACCCTCCTCCACCTGGCTGAACTTGTTCTCACATTGAACAACTTCTCCTGAAACTCAACTCGATTCCTCCAAATAAAAGATGTTATTATGGGTACCCATATGGGTCCTAGCTATACCTTACTTTTTCTGGGATGTGTGGAACATTGCTTGTTCCAGTTCTACTCGGGTCCCCTCCCTCACCTCTTTTTCCAGTAGATTGATGACTGTATCGGTACCATTTCCTGCTCTCGCCCTGAACTGGAAAATTTAATCAACTTCGCTCCCAATTTCCACCTTTCTCTCATCTTCACATGGTTCATCTCAGGCTCTTTCCTTCTCTTTGTCAGCTTCTCTGTCTCCATTTCTGGAGATAGGCTATTAACCAATATTCACTATAAGCCCACAGACTCCCGCAGCTGCCTGGGCTACACTTCCTCACACCCTGCTTCCTGTAAGGACTCTATTCCATTTTCCCAGTTTCTCCATCCCAATTGCATCTGTTCTGATGATGCAACCTTCCATACTAGCACTTCTGATATGTCTTCCTTTTTCCTCAATTGTGGATTCCACCCCCCCACCCAGCCCCATCGTTGACAGGACCCTTGAACGTGTCCATTCTATCTCCCGCGCTTCTGCTCTCAGCCCTTCCCCTCCCTCCCAGAACCACAATAGGGTTCTCATTGCCCTTACCTTCCATCCCACAAAGCTTCATATTCAATGGATCATTCTCCGCCACCTATAGCGAGATGCCACCACCAAACACAGCTTCCCCTTGCCTCCCCTTTCAGTATTTTGAAGGGACCATTCCCGCTGCAACACTCTGGTGCACTCCTCAATCACCTCAAAACCCACTCCCCTTCCCACAGCACCTTTCCATGCAAGTGCAGGAGATGCAATACCTGCCCTTTTACCTCCTCCCTTCTCTCCATCCAAGAGCCCAAACACTCCTGCCAAGTGAAACAATTTGGGAAGACCAAATGCAGACTGGGTGACCACTTTGTGGAACACCTCCGTTCAGTGCACAAGCCTGCCCTCGAGCTTCCAGTCGTCTGTCATTTTAATTCTCCACCTTGCTCTCACACCGGCCTCTCTGACCTCGGCCTCCTGCAGTGTTCCAATGAAGCTCAACGCAAGCTCGGGGAACAGCACCTCATCTTTCAACTGAACATTTCACATTCTTCTGGACTCAACATTGAGTTCAACAATGTTACATCATAACATCTGCCCCATTTTGCTGCGTGTTTTTTTTGCTGGTTCAGTTTCTTTCTCTTGTTTTTCTTTAATCCCTCTCCTTTGTGTTTGGACAGTTGCTATTCAGGATCCTGCTATTCATACCTCATCCAGGAACATCTTTTGTTTCTTTACTTGTCCCATTACCACTCCCTTTTGGCTCTGTACCATGAAACCTTTAGTCAATTAATCTGTCCTGTCCTCCACCCAATCACAGACCTTCCCTTTTGTTCTTCTTCATCACCGCCACCACCACCCCATCACCCACCACCACTTTCACTTGCTTAAGACCTATTTCTAACTTTTCCCAGTCCTGATGAAAATCACAAACCTGAAGCGTTATCTCTGTTTTTCTCTCCACATAATGCTGCTAGACCTGCTGAGTATTGCCAGCATTTTCTGTTTTTATGTCCTTCTTTAGGTAAGAAGACCAAAACAGTATTACAGCTGTGGCCTTTCCAATGCCCTGTATAACTGTAGTAAGACTTTGTCACTTTTATACTCCAATCTCTTTGTAACAAAAGCTAACATACCATTTGCCTTCCTAATTGCTTGCTTTATCTGCATGTTAACTTTCTGTGATTCATGTAAAAGGATACCCAGGTCCATCTGAATACCAGCATTTCCCAGTCTCTCACCATTCAAAACTATTGTTCTTATTTTTCCTCTCAAAGTCAATAACTTCACATTTCTCCACATTATATTGCATCTGCCATGTTCATGCCCACTCACTTAACCTGTCTATATACCTTTGCAGACTATTTATGTCGTCTTCACTGTCTACCCTCCCACCTAACTTTGTATCATCAGAAAACCTGGGTACCTTACACTCAGTGCCCTCATCGGAGTCATTAATATAGACTGTAAATATTGAGGACTCAGCACTGATCCATGTGGTACTGCACTAGTTACAGCTGCCAACCCAAAAATGACCCAGATATTCCTACTCCATTTTATGTCCATTAACTGAACTTCAATCCACAATATATATCATCCCCAATCGTATAATCCTTGGCAGGAGTCTGGAGCCATGTGGGCCTGACGGAACCCAACTGAGCATCAGTGAGCAGGTTGTTGCCGTTTAAGTGTCGCTTCTTAGCACTGTCCACACCTTCCATCACTTTGCTGATGATTGAGAGTAGACTGATGGGCGGTAATTGGCTGGATTGGATCTGTCCTGCTTTTATGGACATACCTGGGCAATTTTTCACATGCCGGTTAGATCCCTGTGTTGTAGCTGTACTGCAACTGCTTAACTAGGGGTGTGGCTATTTCTGGAGCACAGGTCTTCAGTACTACAGCCAGGATGTTGTCAGGACCCATAGTCTTTGCTGTATCCAGTGTGTTCAGCAGTTTCTTGATATCACATGGAGTGAATCAACTTGGCTGAAGACTGACATCTGTGATGCTGGGGATCTCAGGAGGCCGAGCTGGATCATCCGTTTGGGTTCTGGCTGAAGATGGATGCAAACACTTCAGGCTTGTCTTTTGCACTGATGTGCTGGGCTCCCCCATCATTGAGGATGGGGATGTTTGTGGAGCCTCCTTCTCCCGTTAGTTGTTTAATTGTCCACCACCATTCATGACTGTTTGTGGGAGAACTGTAGAGCTTTGGTCTGATCCATTGGTTGTGGGATTGCTTAGCTCTGTCTATAGCATGCTGATTCCATTGTTTAGCATGCATGTAGTCCCGTGTTGTAGCCTCACTAGGTTGACCTCATTTTTAGGTACACCTGGTACTGCTCCTGGCATGCACTCCTGCAATCCTCATTGAACCAGTGTTGATCCCTTGGCTTGATGGTAATGATACAGTGAGGGATATGCCGGGTCATGAGGTTACAGATTATGTTTGAGTACAATTCTGCTGCTGCTGATGGCCCGGTTTTGAGCTGCTGGATCTGTTCTGTATTTATCCCATTTAGCACAGTGGTAGTGCCACACAACACAATGGAGAGTATCCTCCATGTGAAGATAGGACTTTGTCTCTACAAGGAATGTGTGATGGTCACTCGTACCAATGCTGTCGTGGACAGATGTGTCTGTGACAGGAACATTGGTGAGGACGAGGTCAAGTTGGTTAGTTCTCCCACTATCTGGCACAGGCCCCATCTATTAGATAGGTTCTTCAAGACTCGGCCAGCTTGGTCAGTAGTACTGCTACGTAAGAACATCAGAAATAAGAACAAGAGTAGGCCATACGACCTCTCGGGTCTGCTCCACCATTCAATAAGATCATGGCTGATCTGTCCTAGGCTTCAACTCCCACTTTCCTGCCTGTTCCCCATCACCCTTGATTCCCCTATATTTCAAAAATCTGTCTAATTCAGCCTTGAATATATTCAATGACCCAGCCTCCACTGCTCTCTGGGGTACAGAATTCCAAAGATTAAAGACCCTCTGAGAGAAGAAATTCCTCCTTATCTCTGTCTTAAATGGGCAACCCCTTATTTCGAAACTGTGTCCCCTAGTTCCAGATTCCCCCACGAGGGGAAACATCCTCTCAGCATCTACCCTGTCAGGCCCATTCAGAATCTTGTATGTTTCAATAAGATCACCTCTCATTCTTCTAAACTCCAAGCAGTTTAGGCCCAACCTGTTTAACCTTTCCTCAGAAGACAACCCCTTCATCCCAGGAATCAGCCAAGTGAACCTGCTCGGAACTGTTTCCAATGCAAATATATCCTTCCTTAAGTAAGGTGACCAAAGTTATACACAGTACTCTAGGTGGGTCTCACCAATGCCCTGTATAGTTGTAGCAAGACTTCCTTACTTTTATACTCCGTCCCCTTTGCAATAAAGGCTGACATTTCAGTTGCCTTCCTAATTACTTGCTGCACCTGCATGTTAACCTTGTTGTGTTTCATATACGAGGACACCCAAATCCCTCTGTACTGCAGCATTCTGTAGTTTCACGCCGTTTAAATAATATTTTGCCTTTTTATTCTTCCTACCAGGGTGAACAACCTCACATTTTCCCACATTATACTGCATCTGCCAAAGTTCTGCCCATGAGCTGGATTTTACCAGCCCAATGGAGACGGGCTGGGAGGTGGGAAGGATGGTAAAATAGTGCTGGGAGGGTAGCCCGACATGTTCCACCGCTATGGGATATTCTCAGCAGTGACTTGACTTCCCACCTCCGGTCTGCAGGCAGCCAATTAATCCAATTAATTGGCCTAGTGATGGCCATTATACCACGATGCTGAGATTTTAATGCCGTCAGAACAGCCCCCCGCCACGTGGAGAGATACCGGCTACATTTCCCAGAAGCTCCATGTCCCAAGGAGGGGACCCTCCAGCGGCAATGCCATCCTCGCGGCTCTGACGCTGGAGAATTCACACCTCTGATCACCGGGGCCTGCCTGCCCAACCTCGACACCTCAAAAAATTTCTTCCCAGCCGTACGAGGGCGCCTAAACATGGACGCGCACTCTCCTTCTCCCTGCAGCCTCAGCAGCGGCCACCTCTATCAGTGGTGCTGCCAAGGCTGCAGAGCTGCCAGCCCTCTGATTGGCAGGCTGTTGTCTTTCATTGGATGGTGGTCCTGCCATTGGATGGTGATTCCACCATCCACCCGCGCACGCCCGGGACCTGCATTCAGTCCCAATGTCAGGACTCGCAGTGTACCGGTAAAATTGTGGCCTTTGTGTCCTCAACACAATTTGCTTTCCCACTTACCTTCGTATTTTGGGATAGGCACCAACATATTGCACTGCAGGCATGTGACAGAAACATTTACTCGGCCAAGGACGTGGGGGCAATTAATTTGTATATAAAGTCTATAGCCAACTTTTTTTTAATTCATTCATGGGATGTGGGCATCACTAGCGAGGACAGCATTTTTATTCCCCATAACGAATTGCCCTTGAGAAGGTGGTGGTGAGCCACCTTCTTGAATTGCTGCTATCCATGTGGGGTAGGTACACCCACAGTGCTGTTAGGGAGGGAGTTCCAGGATTTTGACCCAGGGACAGTGAAGGAAAGGCGATATAGTTCCAAGTCAGGATGGTGTGTGACTTGGAGGGGAACTTGCAGGTGGTGGTGTTCCCATGCATTTGCTGCCCTTGTCCTTCTAGTTGGTAGAGGTCACGGGTTTGAAAGGTGCTGTCTGAGGAGCCTTGGTGCATTGCTGCAGTGCATCTTGTAGATGGTACACACTGCTGCCACTGTGCGTCGGTGGCTGAGGGAGTGAATGTTTGTGGGTGGGGTGCCAATCAAGTGGGCTGCTTTGTCCTGGATAGTGTCAAGCATTTTGAGTGTTGTTGGAGCTGCACCCATCAAGGCAAGTGGACAGCATTCCATCACACTCCTGACTTGTGCTTTGTTGATGGTGGACAGGCTTTGGGGAGTCAGGAGGTGAGTTACTCACCACAGGATTCCCAGCCTCTGACCCGCACTTGTAGCCATGGCATTTATATGGCTATTCCAGTTCAGTTTCTGGTCAATGGTAACCCCCAGGATGTTGATAGTGGGGGATTCAGCGATCGTAACGCCATTGAATGTCAAGGGGAGATGGTCATTGCCTGGTACTTGTGTGGCACGAATGTTAATTACCACTTATCAGGCCAAGCCTGGATATTGTCCAGGTCTTGCTGCATTTCTACACGGACTGCTTCAGTATCTGAGGAGTCACGAATGGTGCTGAACATGGTGCAATCATCAGCGAACATCCCTACTTCTGACCTTATGATTGAAGGAAGGTCATTGATGAAGCAGCTGAAGATAGGCCTAGTACACTACCCTGAGGAACGCCTGCAGTGATGTCCTGGAACTGAGATGATTGAACTCCAACAACCACAACCATCTTCCTTTGCGCTAGCTATCACGCCAACCAGCGGAGAGTTTTCCCCCGATTCCCGTTGACTACAGTTTTGCTAGGGCTCCTAGATGGCAGTCACTCTCATCTCACCTCTGGAGTTCAGCTCTTTTGTCCATGTTTGAACCAAGGCTGTAATGAAGTCAGGAGCTGTGTGACCCTGGCAGAACCCAAACTGAGCTTCAGCGAGCAGGTTATTGCAAAGCAAGTGTCGCTTGAAGGCGCTGTCGATAACAACCTCCATCACTTTGCTGATGATCGAGAGTAGACTGATGGGGTGGCAATTGGCTGGGTTGGATTTGTCCTGCTTTTTGTGTACCGGACATATGTGGGCAATTTTCCACATTGCCAGACAAATGCCAGTGCTCTAGCTGTACTGGAACAGTTTGGCTAGGAGTGCAGCAAGTTCTGAAGCACAGGTCTTCAGTACTATTCCCGGAATATTGTCAGGGCCCATAGCCTTTGCAGTATCCAATGCCTTCAGTCGTTTCTTGACATCACATGGATGAATCGAATTGATGCTGGTGACTTCAGGAGGAGGCTGAGATGGATCATCAACTCGGCACTTCTGGCTGAAGATTGTTGCAAATGCTTCAGCCTTATATTTCGCACTGATGTGCTGGGCTCCCCCATCATTGAGGATGGGGATATTTGTGGAGCCACCTCTTCCAGTTAGCTGTTTAATTGTCCACCACCATTCACGACTGGATGTGTCAGGACTACAGAGCTTAGATCTGAACCATTGGTTATGGGATCGCATAGCTGTCTATTGCATGCTGCTTACGCAGTTTGGCATGCAAGTAGTCCTGGGTTGTAGCTTCACCAGGTTGCCACCTCATTTTGAGGTATGCCTGGTGCTGGTCCTGGCATGCCCTCCTGCACTCTTCATTGAACCAGGGTTGGTCTCCTGGCTTGATGGTAATGGTAGAGTGGGGGATATGCTGGGCCATGAGGTTACAGATTGTGGTTGAGTACAATTCTGTTGCTGCTGATGGCCCACAGCACCTCATGGATGCCCAGTTTTACATTGCTAGATCTGTTCGAAATCTATCCCATTTAGCACGGTGATAGTGCCACACAACATGATGGAGGGTATCCTCAATGTGAAGATGCGACTTTGTCTCCACAAGGACTGTGTGGTGGTCACTCCTACCAATACTGTCACAGACAGATGCATCTGCAGATTGATGAGGACGAGGTCAAGTATGTTTTTCCCTCATCACCTGCCGCAGACCCTGTCTAGCAACTATGTCCTTTAGGACTCGGCCTGCTCGGTCAGTAATGTTGCTACCGAGCCACTCTTGGTGAGGGGCATTGAAGTCCCCCACCCAGAGTACATTCTGTGCCCTTGCCACCCTCAGTGCTTCCTCCAAGTGATGCTCAACATGGAGGAGTACTGACTCATCAGCAGAGCGGGGGTGGTGTAGGTGGTAATCAGCAGGAGATTTCCTTGTCCATGTTTGACCTGATGCCACGCTCTCTCTCCCTCTCTGTCCATCTCTCACCCCTCTCTCTCTCTCTCTCTCCTCTCTGTGTCCATCTCTCACCCCCTCCCCTCTGTGTCCAGCTCTCTCCCCTCTCTCTCTCTCTGTCCATCTATCTCCCCCCTCTCCCTCTTCCCCCCCCACTCTGTCCATCCCTCTCTCCCTTCTCTCTACCTCTCTCTCTCTCCCCCTCTCACCCCCTATCTCTCTCCCCTCATCCACTCTCTCCCTCCCCTTTCTCCTCTTTTTCTGCCTCTCCTGCTCTATCCCCCTCTCCAGCTCCCTCCCTTTCTCTCGCCCCCTCTCCCCTCTGTCTGTCTATCTCTCTCTCTCTGACAGTTGCAGAGAGCGGGAACTCTCTCCAGAGCAGCTTTGTGATTGGTCAGTTTTTAAAAAAAGTTCACAGCCTTCAGTTTCACAGCTGACAGGGTTTTGGAGCAGTAACAGTGGCTTCCGAATTCCAGACAAACCGCTGTTCCTGCTCTAAAAACCTGTCAACTGTGAAACTGATGGCTGTGAATTTTTTTGAAGTCGGACTTATCTGGAAAGAAGACGTCAATGAGAAATTTCTCATTCCTGAAATTACCAGTCACGGACCTCAAAATCTTTACCACGGACACTGATGTCCACGTTGCCGACCCCTGTTTGTATCGTTAGCAAATTTGGTTCCAATGAACTCAGTCCCTTCATCCAAGTTATTAATATAGATTGCAAATAGTTCAGGCCACTCTTGGTGATCGAGATTGAAGTGCCCCACCCAAAGTACATTCTGTGCCCTTGCTATCCTTAGTGCTTCTGCCAAGTGGTGTTCAACATGCAGGAGTACTGATTTATCAATGAGGTAGTAATCAGCAGGAGGATTTCTTACCCATTTTTGACCTGATGCTACGAGACTTCATGGGGTCAGGAGTCAATGTTGATGACTCACAAGGGCATCCCTCTTGGCTGTATACCACTGTGCCAACACCTCTGGTCAGTCTGTCCTGCCGGTGAGACAGGACATACCCAAGGATAATGATGAAGGAGTCTGAGACATTGATCGGTATTATCCTGTTCACATGACTATGTCATACTGTCCAAATCTTAACACAAATCACCAGATGAGTGGGGAGGGAGTGCCTTTGTGGATTCAGGTGCATGGATCAATGTGGTTAGTCCGTCCCATTCTATTCTTACTAGACTTTTCCCTACTAGTTTATTACAACTGAGTGGCTTATAGGCCATTTCAGTGGGCAGTTAAGAGGCAACCACATTGCTAAGAGTCACATGTAGGACAGACCGGGTAAGGATGGAAGATTTCTTTTCCTTTAGTGAACTAGATGGTTTTTTACAACAATCTGGTAGTTTCATTGGTATTTTACTGATATTAGCTTTTTTATTCCAGATTAACTGAGTTGAATTATTGAGTTTTTTGGGAGAGGGCAAATAAGGCAAGGGAATACACAATAAATGGTGGGATACTGAGAAGTCTAAAGGAACAGAGGGACATGGAGTGCATACCCATAGATCCCTGAAGGTGGCAGGACCGGCAGATAAGGTGGTCAAGAAGTATATGGGATACTTGTTGTAATAGTGCATTTATCATGTTAAATATAATCATTTAAATATATTTATGCTAATATGTATGTCATTACAGAAAGTGATGCAATATCACATGATTCAGTTCTCCTGCACAGACAGTTAGCATATGTAGGCTGAAGCAACAAGTCTCCATTAAAGCTCTGCATTCAACCTTTATGCCTGCCCTTCAGTTTTGTTTGTATTAATCTAGACAGAGAGAATACAATATGGTGGCAGTGGTAGTGAGTCGACAGCATTGATCAGCAGCTGAAAACAACAGTTCCAAGTCAGAGGCCCTTACTGAAGCTGTACGACCGGATCACAGCTCTCACATCAGGAGAGCAACAGTGTGAGTAGAAATTGAAGGTGATCTGGGTGCACTCCCAGTCTTGCCCTGCGCATCAAGATAAAATTATCAGCAGTTTCAGCTGCAGAGATCACAGCAGTGTCATGTTTGCCGTGGATCCCTTCCCGCAGTTGCTGCACTTGCGCACCATTAGGAGACCCCAACGTCAGGGCCCCTCCCGCCTGCAAGGTCACAAACCCCCACTGTAGCGGCACAGCTCAGGGCGCGGCTCCTGCTCAGCTCCACAGACATCGCAGCTTGCTGCAACTTTCAAAGCAAGGTTTGCTCCTTGGGGGAGAAAAGAGTAGAGGCTTAGACAATGGCAGGCAAATTTCCAGAGATGGACTGGAAAGCACCTGATGTCCCAGGAGAATTCAAATTGTTTAAACTGAGGATTGAACTATGTTTCCTAGACCACAAAGTTGTGGATGCTGAGAAACAGGTGATCAAAATCAAGATTGCCATAGGAAACGAAGGTCTGATCGAACCATCAGCTTGAGATTAAAGTTAATTTCTGAGTACACTGCCTGAAACTCATGCTGTGTGGACAGAAAGCCAACAAGAGCTTAGACAACTTTATTAATAATAGAGAGAAAGCAAGAGAATGCGACTTCTCTGATACTGAACTCTCAGAACGAATTATGGAGTCGGTGATCGCCTCCACTCCTAAAGGCGTTCCAGAAAGACCTCCTGGAAAAGCCAAAGGGACATGGCATAGGGAGTATGCTACACGAGAGACGCAGATGCGAGACAATTATCACAGGGAGACAGTGTTTGCAAACCTTAGGGTATCATTTCCAAGGCACCGAGGCAGAACAACGTGTGCAGTAACTGCAGGCTCTCCCACCAACCACATAGATGCCTGGCATATGCAGACATGTGCAAGCTATGCAGGTAATATGGTACTGGGCCAAACTTTGCAGAAGATCCAGCAGCAGGAACACGGGGCGAAGCCAGAGTGAGCAGTGTTCAAACCGCAGAAGTACACCACCCAGAGGCGAAGGGAGATGAGACACCTCCAAGCATTGCCAGAAGCATAGACCCATTCACGACATGGGGGAATGCTTGACCAAAATGGATGAGGTGGATCAAGGTGAAGACACTACGGCTGAACAGCTGTTTCACACGATCACCTTAACAACAGGTCGATTCCCTTAACAAGACTCCAGAGCATCTGCCCCAATAAGGCTGGGAGTGAAGATTGACACTGGTGCAAGTGCCAATACTCTATCTTTCCACATCCTCAAGGACATGGACCACGAGGCATGGATGGGGTTGTTTTTCTTTGGAACAGAGGAGGCTGAGGGGAGATTTCCTCAGAAGGAGTGATTTCCCTTGACTGAGAGATCAATAACCAGGCGCATAAATTTAAAGTGATCTGAATAAATGAATTGGAGAGGTGTTGAGGAGTTGTTTTTTCACCAGAGGGTGATGGCGATCTGCAACTCACTGCCTAAGGCAGAAACCCTCAACTCATTTAAAAAATACCTGTAGTGCCGTAATGTACAGGGCCACGGACCGAGCAGGACAGTGGGACTAGGCTAGAGAGCTCTTTTTCTGGCTGCCACAATCAGGATGAGTCGAATGACCTTCCTCTGTGCTGTAAATGTTTATGATTCTATATTTCTATGTAAAAGAAACCCGAGCGGTTTTCATGACGGACCGGAAATGGCTCCGAACGGAGGATTTATCCGGCGGGACCGGAAGTAGGTTCGGGCGGAGAGTTTATACCAAAGGACCGGAAGTTGGGTGCCGGGGAGCGTGATGGTCAGTGAGGGTTGGTAGTCGGGATTACGGGATGGGGCTGGGTTTGTTGCCCTGGTGACGGGTTGGTGTTTGATTGTGTGACTGTGTTTCAGGCGCTGACCATCCGCACGGAGCTGGGAGACATGAAGGTGGAACTGTTCTGTGAGCGGACACCCCGGGCCTGTGAGGTGGGTGTCTCTGCTCGCTAATGCTAGTTGGTATGGGTATGGGTGCTGGTGCTGGGTTTGGGTATGGGTGCTGGTACGGGTGCTGGTGTTGGTATGGGTACGGGTATGGGTGCTGGTGCTGGGTTTGGGTACGGGTGCTGGTACAGGTACTGGTACTGGTGCTGGGTATGGGTATGGGTGCTGGTGCTGGGTTTGGGTATGGGTGCTGGTACGGGTATGGGTGCTGGGTACTGGTGCTGGGTTTGGGTATGGGTGCTGGTGCTGGGTTTGGGTATGGGTGCTGGTACGGGTACGGGTGCTGGTGTTGGTACTGGTGCTGGGTTTGGGTATGGGTGCTGGTGCTGGGTTTGGGTATGGGTGCTGGTACGGGTATGGGTGCTGGGTACTGGTGCTGGGTTTGGGTATGGGTGCTGGTGTTGGTACTGGCGCTGGGTTTGGGTATGGGTGCTGGTGCTGGGTTTGGGTATGGGTGCTGGTGCTGGGTTTGGGTATGGGTGCTGGTACGGGTATGGGTGCTGGGTACTGGTGCTGGGTTTGGGTATGGGTGCTGGTACGGGTACGGGTGCTGGTGTTGGTACTGGTGCTGGGTTTGGGTATGGGTGCTGGTGCTGGGTTTGGGTATGGGTGCTGGTACGGGTATGGGTGCTGGGTACTGGTGCTGGGTTTGGGTATGGGTGCTGGTGTTGGTACTGGCGCTGGGTTTGGGTATGGGTGCTGGTACGGGTATGGGTGCTGGGTACTGGTGCTGGGTTTGGGTATGGGTGCTGGTACGGGTACGGGTGCTGGTGTTGGTACTGGTGCTGGGTTTGGGTATGGGTGCTGGTACGGGTATGGGTGCTGGGTACTGGTGCTGGGTTTGGGTACGGGTGCTGGTACAGGTACTGGTATGGGTACGGGTGCTGGTATGGGTACGGGTGCTGGTACAGGTACTGGTGCTGGTACGGGTGCTGGTGCTGGGTTTGGGTATGGGTGCTGGTACGGGTATGGGTGCTGGTGCTGGTATGGGTACGGGTGCTGGGTTTGGGTATGGGTGCTGGTACGGGTGCAGGTGCTGGGTTTGGGTACGGGTGCTGGTACGGGTGCAGGTGCGGGTACTGGTATGGGTGCGGGTGTTGGTACTGGTGTTAAGGTGCTGGTGCTTGGTTCAGTATTGCTCTGCCTGCCAGTAGCCTGTGTTGCTTCCACTGCGATGTTTTTTTCCTGGACTTCACATGTCTCTGCTAGTTAGGTGGCACAATTGATCAAGTAGATTGGGTAGGAGGAAGAGAACAGTAGTTAACTGATATAAAAACAAAAACAGCTGGAAATACTTTCATCAGAACAGTTCTGATGAAAGGTCATCGACCTGAAACGTTAACTTTTTCTCTCTTTGCTGATGCTGCCAGACCTGCTGAGTATTTCCAGCACAGAATACAAAAACAAGGAAGTCATGCTAAACCTTTACAAATTACTGATTGGGCTTCAGCTGGAGTGTTGTGTACAATTCTAGGCACCACACCTTAGGAAGAATGGAAAGGCCTTGGAGAGGGTGCAGAAGAGGATGACACCAGGGATGAGGGAGTCCAGTTATGTGGAGAAATTGGTGAAAGTGGGGTTGTTCTTAGAGCAGAAAAGGTTAAGGGGCAACCAATTAAAGGTATTCAAAATTATGAGGGGTTTTCATACAGCAAATAGGGCAAAACTGTTTCCTCTGATAAGCGGGTCAGTAACCAGAGGGCACAGATTTAAAATAATTGGCAAAAAAAAGCTGGGGGAAATTGGGAGAAATGTTTTCACACAGAGGGTTGTTAAGATCTGGAAGTAGTAATCCAAAAAGCAATTGGACATGTATGTGAAGAGGACCAAATTACAGGGTTATGGGGAAACATGCTGTGATGTGGGACATATTTAGATAGCTCAATAAGAGAACCAGCAGAGACCTGATGGGCCAGCTTGCCCAGCCTGTGCTGTAAGAATCTATGAACCTTAAAATTCGAACCAATAATAGGCCATTGAGGAGTTAAATCACAAGGCTGTCCTTCGCACAATGTGTAGTCGAAATCAGGAACAGTCTCCCAAAAAGCTGTAGGTGCTGGATGTCTATTCAAGATTGAGTGTGTTTTTTTTGAGGTAAGGGTATCTTGTGATTTGGAGCAAAGACGGGTAAATTGAGTTGAAGTACAGATCAGCCGTGATCTCATTGAAAGGTGGAACAAACCCGAGGGGCTGAATGGCCTCTTCCTGTTTCTAAGTTCTTGAATTTATCCCATTGGGATCTATTTCCTTTCTCCCTGCTGGACTTCAAGTACAGTACTGGTGGCTACAGGTCTGTCACTGTATAAAATTGAGGTACCGTATTGGTGGGTACAGGTCTGTCACTGCATAACCCGGGTACGGTACTTGTGGGTACCAGTCTGTCACTGTAGAACCTTAGGGGAAAGTACTGGTGGGTACAAGTCTGTCAGTGTGTAACGGGTACAGTACTGGTAGGTACAGGTCTGTCACTGTGTAACACTGGAGTAATGTACTGGTGGGTACAGGTCCATCCCTGTAACATGGGTAGAGTACTGGTGGGTACAGGTTTGTCACTGTAACACTGGGGTACAGTACTGGTGGGTACAGGTCTGTCACTAACACGGGTACAGTATTGGTGGGGACAGGTCTGTCACTAACACGGGTACAGTACTGGTGGGTACAGGTCTGTCACTAACACGGGTACAGTACTGGTGGGGACAGGTCTGGCACTGTAACACTGGGGTACAGTACTGGTGGGTACAGGTCTGTCATTAACACTGGGGTACAGTACTGGTGGGTACAGGTCTGTCACTGTAACACTGGGGTACAGGTCTGTCATTAACACGGGTACAGTACTGGTGGGTACAGGTATGGCACTGTAACACTGGGGTACAGTACTGGTGGGTACAGGTCTGACACTGTAGCACTGGGGTACAGGTCTGTCACTAATACTCGGGTACAGTACTAGTGGGTACGTCTGGCACTGTAACACTGAGGTACAGTACTAGTGGGGACAGGTCAGGCACTAACACTGGGATACAGTACTGGTGGGGACAGGTCTGTCACTGTAACACGGGTACAGTACTGGTGGAGACAGGTCTGTCACTAACACTGGGGTACAGTACTGGTGGTTACAGGTCTGTCACTGTAACACGGGTACAGTACTGGTGGAGACAGGTCTGTCACTAACACTGGGGTACAGTACTGGTGGTTACAGGTCTGTCACTAACACTGGGGTACAGTACTGGTGGTTACAGGTCTGTCATTGTAACACGGGTACAGTACTGGTGGTTACAGGTCTGTCACTAACACTGGGGTACAGTACTGGTGGTTACAGGTCTGTCATTGTAACACTGGGGTACAGTACTGGTGGGGACAGGTCTGGCACTGTAACATTGGGGTACAGTACTGTATAACACTGGCTCGGAAGATCAAGATGTAGAATCATTTTGGGTGGAGATAAGAAATAGTGAAGGAAAGAAGTCGCTGGTGGGAGTAGGTTATAGGTGCCCTAATGGTAATTACACTGTCGGACAGAGTATAAATCAAAAAATAATGGAGGCTTGTAAGAAGTGGACTGCAATAATCATGGTTGATCTTTAGCTTCATTTCGTTTGGACGAATCAAATTGGCAAAGGGAGCCTGGAAGATGAGTTCATGGAGTGTATTCAGGACAATTCCTTCAAATGATACGTTCTGGAACCAACCAGGGAGCAGGATATTTTAGACCTGGTAATGTGTAATGAGGCAGGATTAGTTCATGACCTTATAGTAAAGGATCCTCTAGAATTTCACATTCAGTTTGAGGGTCAGAAGCTAGTATCTTAAATTTAAATAAAATTTAAATGTCCACGTTGCTGGGAAGAATAGGACAGCAGAGTATTTAAATGGAGAGAGATTTTGGAATGCTGCGATACAGGGTTGGCATAGTGGTAATGTCATTAGACTAGCAACACAGAGCCCCAGGCTTTGGGAACATGGGTTCAAATTCCACCATAGCAGATGGTGGAATTCAATGAAGAAATCTGGAATTAAAAGCTCGTCTAGTGGTGACCATGAAACCATTGTCAATTGTTGTAAAAACCCATGTGGTTTACGAATGTCCTTTCGGGAAGGAAATCTGCTGTCCTTACCTGGTCTGGTCTATATGTGACTCCATACCCACAGCAATGTGGTTGACTCTTAAATGCCCTCTGAAATAGAGCAGCAAGCCACTCAGTTGTATCAAACTACTACAAAGCCTGAGGAAGGATATGAAACCATCAACCGAGACACCAAAAACAACCACGGCAAACCCAGCCCTGTCGACCCTGCAAAGTCCTCCTTACTAACATCTGGAGCTAGTACAAAAGTTGGGAGAGCTGTCCCACAGACTAGTCAAGCAAAAGCCTGACATTGTCATACCCACGGAATCATACTTTACAATGTCCCAGACACCATCATCACCATCCCAGGGTATGTCCTGCCTCACCGGCAACACCAGGCATACCTCAAAATGAAGTGTCAGCACAGGACTACTTGCATACTAAACAGCGTAAGCAGCATGCAGTAGACACGGCTAAGTAATCTCAGAACCAACGGATCAGATCTAAGCTCTGCAGTCCTGCCAGATCCAGGCGTGAATGGTGATGGACAATTAAACAACTGACAGGAGGAGGAGGTTCCACAAATATGCCCACCCACAATGATGGGGGAACCGAGCACTTCAGTGCAAAAGACGAGGTTGAAGTATTTGCAACAATCTTCAGCCAGAAGTGCTGAGTGGGTGATCCATCTCGGCCTCCTCCTGTAGTTCCCAGCATCACAGATGCCAGTCTTCAGCCAATCCGATTCACTCCGTGTGATATCAAGAAACTGCTGAAGGCACCGGATACTACAAAGGTTATGGGCCCTGACAACCTTCGCAATAGTACTAAAGACTTGTGCGCCGGAGCTAGCAACCCACCCCGCCCTCCCACCCAGCAAAGCTGTTCCAGTACAGCTACAACACTGGCATCTATCTGGCAATGTGGAAAATTGCCCAGGTATGTCCTGTGCACAAAACGTGGGACAAATCAAACCCGACCAATTACCGCCCTATCAGTCTACTCTGGATCATCAGTAAAGTGATGAAAGGTTCGTCGACAGTGCTATCAAGCGGCACTTGCTTAGCAATAACCTGCTCACTGGTCCAAACATGGATAAAAGAGCTGAACTCTGCAGGTAAGTAAAAGTGACTGCCCTTGATATCAAGACAGCATTTGACTGAGTCTGGCATCAAGGAGCCCTAGACTGGAGTCAGTCAGAATCATGGAGAAAACTCTCTGCAGGTTGGTGTATACTTAGCGCAAAGGAAGATGGTTGTGGTTGTTGGAGGTCAATCATTTCAGTCCCAGGACATTACTGCAGGAGTTCTTCAGGTCCTAGGTTCAGCCATCTTCAGCTGCTTCATCAATGACCTTCCCTGCATCATAAGGTCAGAAGTGGGGATGTTCGTTGATGACTGCACAATGTTCACCATTCGCAACTCCTCAGATACTGCAGCAGCCTATGTCCAGATGCAGTAAGACCTGGACAACATCCAGGCTTGGGCCGATAAGTAGCATTCGTGCCAGGCAATGACCATCTCCAACAAGAGAGAATCTAACCATCTCCCCTTGATGTTCAATGGCATTACCATTGCTGAATCCTCCACTATCAACATCCTGGGGGTTACCATTAACCAGAAACTGAACTGGACCAGCCATATAAATACTGAGGCTACAAGAGTGGGTCAGAGGCTAGGAATTCTGCAGTGAGTAACTCACCACCTGACTCCCCAGTGCCCATCTACCATCTACAAGGCATAAGTCAGGAGTGTGATGGAATACTGTCCACTTTCTTGGATTGGTGCAGCTCCAACAACACTCAAGAAGCTCAACACCATCCAGGGCAAATCCAGCCCCCTTGATTGACACTGCATCCACCATGTTCAACATTCACTCCCTTCACCACTGACGTGTAGTGGCAGCAGTGTGTACCATCTACACTGCAGCAATGCACCAAAGCTTCTTCGACAGCACCTTCCAAACCTGCGACCTCTACCACCTGGAAGGACAAAGGCAGCAAACACATGGGAACACCACCACCTGCAAGTTCCCCTCCAAGCCTCTCACCATCTTGACTTGGAACTATATTGCCGTTCCTTCACTGTCGCTGGGGCAAAATCCTGGAACCTTTCCTAACAGTGCTACACCCCAAGGACTGCAGCAGTTCTAGAAGGCAGCTCACCACCACCTTCTCAAGGACAATTAGGGATGGGCGATCAATGCTGGCTGAACCAGCGGCGCCCACATCCCATGAGCAAATAAAGAGGAGGGATCTGGGTGTCCTTGTACATGAATCACAAGTCAGCATGCAGCTACAGCAAGTAATTAGGAAGGCAAATGGAATGTTGGCCTTTATTGCAAGGGGGATGGAGTATAAAAGTGGGGATGTCTTGCTACTAGAGTACTACTAGCTACTAGTACACCTAGAGTATTGGGTTCAGTTTTGGCCTCCTGATAAGTAGGGATATACTTTCATTGGAAGCAGTTCAGAGAAGGTTCACTGGGCTGATTCCTGGGATGAGAGGTTTGTCTTATCAGGAATGGTTGAATAGGTTGGGCCTATACTCAAGGGCGTTTAAAAAAAATGAGAGGTGATCTTATTGAAGCATAGGATTCTGAGGGGGCTTGACAGGGTAGATGCTGAAAGGATGTTTCCCCTCATGAAGCAATCTAGAACTATTTATTTATTTTATTTAGAGATACAGCCCTGAAACAGGCCCTTCGGCCCACCGAGTCTGTGCCGACCAACAATCACCCACTTATACTAATCTTACATTAATCCCATATTCTCTACCACATCCCCACCATTCTCCTACCACCTACCTATACCAGGGGCAATTTATAATGGCCAATTTACCTATCAACCTGCAAGTCTTTGGAGGTGGGAGGAAACCGGAGCACCCGGTAGAAACCCACACAGACACAGGGAGAACTTGCAAACTCCGCACAGGCAGTACCCAGAACTGAACCCGGGTCACTGGAGCTGTGAGGCTGCGGTGCTAACCACTGCGCCACTGTTTCGAAATAACGGTCTACCCTTTAAGAGGGAGATGAGCGAAATATAAGTGAGTGGGCAAAAATTTGGCAAATGGAGTATAATGTGGGAAAATGTGAACTTCTCCACTTTGGCAGGAAGAATAGGAAAGCAGCATGTCATTTAAATGGAGAGAGATTGCAGAACTCTTGAGGTACAGAGGGATCTGGGCGTCCTGGTACATGAAGCGCAAAAGGTTGGTATGCAGATAAAAGAAGTGATTAGGAAAGCAGATGGAATGTTGTCGTTTATTGCAAGGGAAATGGAACAGAAAAGTAGGGATGTTTTGTTACAGTTGTCTAGGGTATTGGTGAGACCACATCTGGAGTATTGTGTACAGTTCTGGTCTCATTTAAGAAAGATTCTAAATGCATTAAAGGCAGTTTAGAGAAGGTTCACTCGACTGATACCTGGCATGGGGGGTGTTATCGTTTATGAAGAAAGACTGGACAGGTTGGGTCTGTATCCATTGGAGGTTAGAAGAATGAGAGGTGATCTTATTGAAACATACAAGATCCTGAGGGGACTGGACAGGGTGGATGTTGAAAGAATGTTTCCCCTTGTGGAAGAGACCAGAACTAGGGAACACAGTTTAAAAATAAGGGGTCGCCCTTTTAAGATGGAAATGAGGAGAAATTTTGTTTCTGAGGGTCATGAGTCTATGGAACCCTCTTCCCCAAAGAGCAGTGGAGGCAGGGTCATTGCATGTTTTCAAGGCAAAAGTAGATAAATTTTTGACTAACAAGGGAGTCAAAGGGTATCGGGGAAGGCGGGAAAGTGGGGTTGAGTCCACAAACAGATCAGGCTTGTTCTAATTAAATGGCGGAGCAGGCTCGAAGGGGCCGAATGGCCTACTCCTGCTCCTAATTCGTATGTTCATATGAGGAGAAATTTCTTCTCTCAGAGGGTCTTTAATCTTTGGGTTTGACTTCCCGAGAGAGTGGTGGAGGCTGGATCATTGAATATATTCAAGGCTTAGTAAGGCAGATTTTTGATGTACAAGTAAGTCGAGGGTTAAGGGGAGGCAAGCAGGAAAGTGGAGTTAAGGCCACAATTAGATCAGCCATGATCTTATTGAATGGCGGAGCAGGCTTGAGGGACCGAATGGCCTACTCCTTTTTCTGATCTGATGATGGGTACAGGTACTATACACTGTATAGCACTGGGGTAGAGAGCTGCAGTTTTCACTTGTGCCCTTCCTCCCGGTAACACTGATTTGTACTCCTGTTTTCCCTCCTGACTGTAGAATTTCCTGGCGCTGTGTGCTAGTGATTACTACAATGGGTGCCTATTTCACCGCAATATCAAAGGCTTCATTGTGCAGACCGGAGACCCGACAGGTAACTTTCCCACCATTGGTGGCTGTGGTTTCAGCCGCCTGTGCCCTCAGCTCTGGAATTCCCTCCCTAAATCTCTCCACGTCTCCATCTCTCTCTGTTCCTATGTATGTATGTTCCTTTAAGACACTGCTTAAACATACCTCTTTGACCAAGCTTTTGGTCACCTGTCCCAATATCTCAGTGTCACATTTTGTTGGATGAATAAAGAACAGTACAGCACAGGAACAGGCCATTCGGCCCTCCAAGCCTGCGCCGATCTTGATGCCCGCCTAAACTAAAACCTTCTGCACTTCCGGGGCCCATATCCCTCTATTCCCTTCCTATTCATGTATTTGTCAAGATGCCTCTTAAATGTCGCTATTGTTGCTGCTTTCACCACCTCCCTCGGCAGCAAGTTCCAGGCACTCACCACCCTCTGTGTAAAGAACTTGCCTCGCACATCCCCTCTAAACTTTGCCCCTCTCACCTTAAACCTATGTCCCCTAGTAACTGACTCTTCCACCCTGGGAAAAAGCTTCTGACTATCCACTCTGTCCATGCCACTCATAACTTTGTAAACCTCTATCATGTCGCCCCTCCACCTCCGTCGTTCCAGTGAAAACAATCCGAGTTTATCCAACCTCTCCTCATAGCTAATGCACTCCAGACCAGGCAACATCCTGGTAAACTTCCTCTGTACCCTCTCCAAAGCCTCCACGTCCTTCTGGTAGTGTGGCGACCAGAATTGCACGCAATATTCTAAGTGTGGCCTAACTAAAGTTCTGTACAGCTGCAGCATGACTTGCCAATTTTTATACTCTATGCCCCGACCGATGAAGGCAAGCATGCCGTATGCCTTCTTGACTACCTTATCCACCTGCGTTGCCACTTTCAGTGACCTGTGGACCTGTACGCCCAGATCTCTCTGCCTGTCAATAGTCCTAAGGGTTCTGCCATTTACTGTATACTTCCCACCTGCATTAGACCTTCCAAAATGCATTACCTCAGATTTGTCCGGATTAAACTCCATCTGCCATTTCTCCGCCCAAGTCTCCAACCGATCTATATCCTGCTGTATCCTCTGACAATCCTCATCATTATCTGCAACTCCACCAACCTTTGTGTCGTCTGCAAACTTACTAATCAGACCAGCTGCATTTTCCTCCAAATCATTTATATATACTACAAAGAGCAAAGGTCCCAGCACTGATCTCTGCGGAACACCACTGGTCACATCCGTCCATTCAGAAAAGCACCCTTCCACTGCTACCCTCTGTCTTCTATGACTGAGCCAGTTCTGTATCCATCTTGCCAGCTCACCTCTGATCCCGTGTGACTTCACCTTTTGTACCAGTCTGCCATGAGGGACCTTGTCAAAGGCTTTACTGAAGTCCATATAGATAACATCCACTGCCCTTCCTTCATCAATCATCGTCGTCACTTCCTCAAAAAACTCAATCAAATTAGTGAGACATGACCTCCCCTTCACAAAACCATGCTGCCTCTCGCTAATAAGTCCATTTGTTTCCAAACGAGAGTAAATCCTGTCCTGAAGAATCCTCTCTAATAATTTCCCTACCACTGATGTAAGGCTCACCGGCCTATAATTTCCTGGATTATCCTTGCTACCCTTCTTAAACAAAGGAACAACATTGGCAATTCTCCAGTCCTCTGGGACCTCACCTGTAGCCAATGAGGATGCAAAGATTTCTGTCAAGGCCCCAGCAATTTCTTCCCTTGTCTCCCTCCGTATTCTGGGGTAGATCCCATCAGGCCCTGGGGACTTATCCACCTTAATGCTTTGCAAGACACCCAACACCACCACCTTTTTGATAATGAGATGACTGAGACTATCTACACTGCCTTCCCTAGGCTCATCATCCACCAAGTCCTTCTCTTTGGTAAATACTGATGCAAAGTACTCATTTAGTACCTCGCCCATTTCCTCTGGCTCCACACATAGATTCCCTTCTCTGTCCTTGAGTGGGCCAACCCTTTCCCTAGTTACCCTCTTGATCTTTATATACGTATAAAAAGCCTTGGGATTTTCCTTAATCCTGTTTGCCAATGACTTTTCATGATCCCTTTTAGCCCTCCTGACTCCTTGCTTAAGTTCCTTCCTACTGTCTTTATATTCCTCAAGGGATTCGTCTGTTCCTAGCCTTCCAGCCCTTACGAATGCTTCCTTTTTCTTTTTGACTAGGCTCACAATATCCCACGTTATCCAAGGTTCCCGAAACTTGCCAAACTTATCCTTCTTCCTCACAGGAACTTCCTGGTCCTGGATTCTAATCAACTGACGTTTGAAAGATTCCCACATGTCAGATGTTGATTTACCCTCAAACAGCCGCCCCCAATCTAAATTCTTCAGTTCCTGCCTAATATTGTTATAATTTGCCTTCCCCCAATTTAGCACCTTCACCCAAGGACTACTCTTATCCTTATCCACAAGTACCTTATAACTTATGGAATTATGGTCACTGTTCCCGAAATGTTCCCCCACTGAAACTTCGACCACCTGGCCGGGCTCATTCCCCAATACCAGGTCCAATTCGGCCCCATCCCCAGTTGGACTATCTACATATTGTTTCAAGAAGCCCTCCTGGATGCTCCTTACAAATTCTGCCCCATCCAAGCCCCTAGCACTAAGTGAGTCCCAGTCAATATTGGGGAAGTTAAAATCACCCACCACTACAACCCTGTTACCTTTATATCTTTCCAAAATCTGTCTCCATATCTGCTCCTCTACCTCCCGCTGGCTGTTGGGAGGTCTGTAGTAAACCCCCAACATCGTGACTGCACCCTTCCTATTCCTGAGCTCCACCCATATTGCCTCGCTGCATGACCTCTCTGAGGTGTCCTCCCGCAGTACAGCTGTGATATTCTCCTTAACCGGTAATGCAACTCCCCCACCCCTTTTACATCCCCCTCTATCCCGCCTGAAGCATCTAAATCCCGGAACATTTAGCTGCCAATCCTGTCCTTCCCTCAACCAAGTCTCTGTAATAGCAACAACATCATAGTTTCAAGTACTAATCCAAGCTCTAAGTTCATCTGCCTTACCTGTTATACTTCTCGCATTGAAACACATGCACTTCAGACCACCAGTCCCGCTGTGCTCCGCAACATCTCCCTGCCTGCTCTTCCTCTCAGTCTTACTGGCCTTATTTACTAGTTCCCCCTCATTTATTTCACTTGCTGTCCTACTGCTCTGGTTCCCACCCCCCTGCCACACTAGTTTAAACCCTCCCGAGTGACGCTAGCAAACCTCGCAGCCAGGATATTTGTGCCCCTCCAGTTTAGATGCAACCCGTCCTTCTTGTACAGGTCCCATCTGTCCCTGAAAAGATCCCAATGATCCAGATATCTGAAACCCTCCCTTCTACACCAGCTGTTCAGCCACGTGTTTAGCTGCACTATCCTCCTGTTTCTAGCCTCACTGGCACGTGGCACAGGGAGTAATCCTGAGATTCCAACCCTAGAGGTCCTGTCTTTTAACTTTCTACCTAACTCCCCAAACTCCCCCTGCAGGACCTCGTCACTCTTCCTGCCTATGTCATTGGTACTGATGTGTACCACAACCTCTGGCTGTTCACCCTCTCCCTTCAGAACGCCCCCTGTCCGTTCAGAGACATCCCTGACCCTGGTACCAGGGAGGCAACATACCATCCTGGTGTCTCTTTCACGTCCACAGAAGTGCCTATCTGTGCCTCTGACTATAGAGTCCCCTATAACTATTGCTCTTCTGCGCTTTGTCCCTCCCTGCTGAACAACAGTGCCAGCTGTGGTGCTACTTCTCTGGCTGCTGCTGATTTCCCCTGATAGGTCATCCCCCCAACAGTATCCAAAACGGTATACTTGTTAGAGAAGGGGATAGCCACAGGGGATTCCTGCACTGTCTGTCTGCCCCTTCTAGCGGTCACCCATCTATCTGCCTGCACCTTGGGTGTAACCACTTCTCTAAAACTCCTGTCTATGACACTTTCTGCCACCTGCATGCTCCTAAGTGCATCCAGTTGCCGCTGCAACCGATCCTGTGAAGCGCCTTGGGATGTTTTATGATTTTAAGGGTGCAATATAAATACAGTTTTTCTCTGGTTACTTGCCTGCGCTGTTGTTTTTACCCACAGGCACTGGGAAAGGAGGATCCAGTATCTGGGGGAGAAAGTTTGAAGATGAGATAAATGAACATCTTAAGGTGAATAAATACTTTATTTATAAACCTTCTGTCTCATCAGAGTGGGGTTCCCGGGGAGTGACCCTGATTTCAAAGTCTGGTTTTCAGGGAGTGACCTGAATCTCAGAGTGTGGCTCCCTGCCAGTGGCCCTGGCCTCCAGAGCGTGGCTCAATTCATCTACCTGTTTATGCTCTATTTCAGCACAATGTCCGAGGGGTCATTTCCATGGCAAACGGTGGTCCCAACACCAATAGTTCCCAGTTCTTCTTCACATATGGGAAGCAGCCTCAACTGGACATGAAGTACACAGTGTTTGGCAAGTAGGTTTGTTCATATAAGATCTTCCTGCAGATGCTAGCTCCTTGACTGCATTGTTCAGCTTCTCTGTTCACACAGGGGAATGTGCAGAATAAAAAAAACACCAGAACAGCCACAACACAAGCGCCTGCCTCCCACTGATCAGGTTGTTCCTTTTGGACAATAGCATAATAAATTACTGGTATAATATGTTTCTTTGTCTATATTTATAATGGGAATTGCCCATGTAAACGTGTTACTCTGTATTTACCCTGCCCAGAGCTACTACAGCACCACCAACTAGCAGACGTGTGTAATTACAGTGTGACACATTTACATAAGCAGAGTTACGCTGTACCTTGCCTTAGATATTCCCCCACGTACAGCGGCGCTGATCTTCTCTATAAGTAATCTGAGCATCATCCATTGAGTGGTGTGCCTCTACCGCCTGATATCTACCCATACTATCGAACACAGTGGGTAACAACAATGATGCCTGGTGATTGGAAGTGTAATTTGTATCTTTCACACATTCCCCTGCATACACCTCTTCAACCTTCTGAAAGCCACAATGTATGTCATATATTAATATAGATACATGCCGGGTGTGTGTGAGTCAGTGTGGCCCAGTCATGTGGGCTGGTGGGGTTCGAGTGTGCGGGCTTGCAGGGACAGGTGTGTGTTCTGGGCCTGTGGGCCAGCGGGAGACGGGTGTGTGGACTGGGCTTGTGGGCTGGCCCACACATGAATCATGAATTAGTGTTATTTGTAAACTGCAGTGGGAGTTTCCTGTGCAATGCGGGGCCTGAATCTGTTAAGCTGGTTTATGAGCTCTGAATTTAGCTTTTGCGTTAAAGAGGAGCTGTGAGGTGAGTTTAGTTTAGAGATACAGCACTTTAACAGGCCCTTCGGCCCACCGAGTCTGTGCCGACCATCAACCACCCATTTATACTAATCCTACACTATTCCCGTATTCCTATCACATCCCCACCTGTCCCTATATATTTCCCTACCACCTACCTATACTAGGGGCAATTTATGATGGCCAATTAACCTATCAACCTGCAAGTCTTTGGCATGTGGGAGGAAACCGGAGCACCCGGAGGAAACCCACGCAGACACAGGGAGAACTTGCAAACTCCGCACAGGCAGTACCCAGGATCGAACCCGGGTCCCTGGAGCTGTGAGGCTGCAGTGCTAACCACTGCGCCACTGTGCCGCCCATTTGTGTTCACTGATCATGTCTGCCTGTTAATAGTGTTACAACCTCAGTAGAGGCTGTTTTAAAACGAGATATGAACTCCCAAGACCGATTAAAGAATTACACGGAAAGATTTCACATTTCAAGACTTTTACGATAATAACGAAACTAAAAATCAACAATAACTAAATAGTACTTAGTAGGTAGCTAATACACTAAATTACAGAGAAAGGTATTTCCTGTTAACTTATTAATACACTTGAAAACCCCACACCATATTTGTATGTTAAACAGTGTTCTCATCGAAAAGGTATCCTTGCAGTTTATTGTCCCAAATTCCTCCCAGTCGCAATGGGTTGGATCTCCTAGTGTCCTTCTCAAAGCCAATGTCCTCTTCACTCACTTCTTCCGAGCACATTTGACTTGGACTTCCTTTATTAAGGCAATCTCTTGTGCCCCCCGTTGTCTTTTCTCCTTCGCAAACCTCAACTTTTTAAGTCTTGGCCTTTTGCTGTATCAGTGATCTGAAAACAGTTGCTTTTCTCCCTCGTCAGGTTGCGAAGCTCTGCTTGCTGGTCCCTTTCTTCCTGTCAGCCTGCCTGACCTAGGAAAACCTGTTGAATTTATTCAGGTCAAAAGTCAATAGTCGTTTGCCTTTTACAATTATCAGAGCCCATAAGTATGACCGTAGCAAAACCACCTGGGGCCTTCCTTTGTTCCGAGGTGTTAAAGATTACAACTTGAATTTGCACTCATTTTACACTCCCAATAGTGAGCAGCTTGTGTAATAGTCCCAAACATAGGAATAGGCGGAGACCATTGAGCCTCTCGAGCCTGTTCTACCATTCCATGAAATCATTGCTGATCTGTGACCTTATTCCACATTCCTGCCTCTGCTCCATGTCGCTTAATACCTTTGATAACAAAAATCTATCAATCTCAGTTTTAAAATTTACGATTAATCTAGCATCAGTTGCCATTTGTGGACGAGAGTTCCAAACCTGTACCAACCTTTTGTGTGTAAAAGTGTTTCCTAATTTCACTCTAATTTTTACACCATGACACCTAGTCCTAGCCTCTGCGGAAATAGTTTCTCTCTCCACTCAAAATGTTCACCTTAATATCTTGAAAACTTTGATTGGATCACCCATTAACCACCTAATTTCCTGGAAATACAACCCTAGACTATGTATCTCTCCTCATACACTCTCTCTCTCTTCTTCCCCCTTGCCCCCAGGGTAATCGATGGGCTGGAGACTCTCGATGAGCTGGAGAAGCTGCCGGTGAATGAGAAGACATTCAGACCACTGACTGATGTCCACATCAAAGATGTTGTTATTCACGCCAATCCATTCGCATTCTGATCTTGGGCATGGCTGATGGACCACAGGCAGCTGTGGGACTGAGGACTCTGAGTAAGATGATAGGATTCCACTGAGAGACAGTAATGAGGATCAGATCAGAGAGCTGCGCTCTTCATGATCCACCAATCAGACCTCGGAATTTCCCACTGCATGATTGGACCACGGGCAGGGCGGCGCCTACTTGTCACTCACTGTCTCCTCTCCCTTTCCTCTATCCTTCACCTCTCTTCCCCCTCTCACCACCACTCCTTTCTCTCCCGCCTTTCTGCCTTTCTCTCTCCTTGCCCTCATCTCTCTCTCTCTCTCGTTAACTGCCTCTCTCTCCCCCTCCCCCCTTGCCTGTCTCTCTCTCTCTCCCCCTTTGCCTCTGTCTCTCTCTCCTTGCCTGTCTGTATGTCTCCCTCCCCTTGCCTGCCTCTCTCTCTCTCTCCCTGTTTGTCTCTTTCCCATCTATGTCTGCCTTTCCCCCTACCTCCCTCCCTTGTTCTCTCTATTTCCCCTTTCTCTCTCCCTGCCCTCCTCCCTCTCTCTCTCCCCTTTCTTCTCCCCCCCCCCCCCTTGATAATCTCCCTCCCTCATTTGATTTCCTAGACCAATGATTGGATGGAATTGCAAATTGAAATGTGTTAAACTGGAAGATGCTGGGACTGCTTGGACAGTCCGTGTCTGAGGAAAGAATGGACACATTAAAGCTTCAGTTGTTAAACCCTTTGACAGAACGTACCCACTGACTCTTCTCAGCTCTGTTTTTATTTCAGATTTCCAGCAGGATTTGACTTTGTTATATTTTGCCTCGTCCTTCTTTTCCACACCATGAAGGCATCATGAAGGTTCCCTAACCCACCCCAATCGTCTCCAGCTGGATCCTGTGTTTTATCATTGTGTCAATGAGCCAGCAGCAGGGAGCTGTTGGTATGGGCTGTTACTGCACTGGGGGTGATGCAGTTAATAACTGGAGCATCAATTATTTGTTGCCTCTTGTATAAAGCATTGAGTCTGCACTGTGTTTAGTTTTAAATAAACTGGGGTGTTTTTGTGGAGTTCCTAAAGTTGGACTGACTTGAAAAGAATATTTTTATATACAAGTTGAAATATAAAGCCTAATTTCTGCGTAATTTGTGTTAAGGGTGGTGATCTTTGTCAGCTGACATTGATACAAGCATTGATGGGATTATCTATGGGTTAAAGACTGTTATCATCTTGTGCTTTCATAGTCTGCACTGTAGATCTGCAGCCAGTGAGCTGGACATAGTCAAGTTTCAATCAGATGTCATTCTCTATAGGATCGGACATTGTTAGTGTGATGTGGCCTTAGTGTAGCCGGACAGTAGTCCTGCAAATGGCTCAGCTCGGAGTTTAACTGGGATAAACAATTTCAGCTCACACTGTCTCCACGCTGGTTCCCAATTTAATGAGCCCATCATGAGAGGAACCACCTCCTGATCTCAGCTCTAAATATTCCTTTTTACAACTTGATTAATCTACAGTAATTTTTCCAGAAGAATGTTTCCATCCATTCACTATCTTGTATCTTTCTGTACAGTCATCTCTCAAACCTCCTTACCAGGCTGAGGAGCCTAAATTTCTCCAGCCTTTCCTCATAACTCAGTACTTTTGACACTGGGGACTAGCCTCGGGACTCTGTTCTGCCTCCAACACCTGATACCTCACTTGTCTCTTGGAGACAAGAACTGGGCACAGTTCTCAAATTGGGTCTGACCAGAACTGGACCCAGTGCTCTGAATGGATTTTTATAGTTCAAAAGATTGTTGGTTGCATTGCAACATTATTTTCATAGTACCTCTGTCTTGTAATAGGAATATGATTCTCTGCCCCTCAGTCCTTCGATTCTCTGCCCCATCTTTAAATGTGACATGTTTGCGTTTCTGACTCCAGCTCATTGATATAAATTGATGAATTATATAAATTAAATTATGAATTATTAACAGTAAGGGACCCAATATAGAGGTTAATATGCCTGCCTGGGTGAGTGCAGCTCCAAAAACACTCAAGATGCTCTACCCTATCAAAAATAAAGCAGCCAGCTTGATCAGCACCCCCATCCACAACCTTAAAACATTTACTCCCTCCACCACTGGCTTACTGTGGCAGCAGTGTGTACCAGCGACAAGATGCACTGCAGCAACTCGCCAAGTCTCCTTTGACAGCACCTTCCAAACCCGTGACTTCCTCCACCGAGAAGGACAGGTGCAGCAGATGTATAGGAAGGCCACAGCCTGCAAGTTCCTTTCCAAGTCACTCACCATCCTGATATGGAATTATATCACATTTTCTTCACTGTGGCTGGGTCAAAATCCAGCAACTCCCTCCCTAACTGCACCTACACCACATGGACTGCAGCGGTTCAAGAACGCAGCTCACTGCCACCTGCTCAAGGGCAATTAGGGATGAGCAATTAATGCTGGCCTAGCCAGCGCTGCTCACATCCCAGGAACGATTTTAAATAAAGGATAGAAAAATAGATTTTATCACAAAGTATATTGTATGAAAGACAACGTAATGAGAACCTTCACATTGAGGATACCCTTCTTCGTGTTGTGTGGCACTACCACTGTGCCAAATGGGATAGATTTCGAACAGATCTAGCAATGCAAAACTGGGCATCAATGAGGTGCTGTGGGCCATCAGCAGCAGCAGAATTGTACTCAACCACAATCTGTAACCTCATGGCCTGGCATATCTCCCACTCTACCATTACCATCAAGCCAGGAGATCAACCCTGGTTCAATGAAGAGTGCAGGAGGGCATGCCAGGAGCAGCACCAGGCATACCTCAAAATGAGGTGTCAACCTGGTGAAGCTACAGCACAGGACTATCTGTGTGCCAAACTGCATAGCAGCATGCCATAGACAGAGCTAAGCGAGCCCATAACCAACGGATCAGATCTAAGCTCTGCAATCCTGCCACATCCAGCCGTGAATGGTGCTGGACAATTAAACAACGAGCTGGAAGGGGTGGGTCCACAAATATCCCCATCCTCAATGATGGGGGAGCCCAGCATATCAGTGCGAAAGATAAGGCTGAAGCATTTGCAACAATCTAAAGCCATAAGTGCCGAGTTGGTGATCCATCTCGGCCTCCTCCTGAAATCCCCAGCATCACAGATGCCAGACTTCAGCCAATTCGATTTGCTCTGCGTCGGATCATGTAACAACTGAAGGCATTGGATACTGTAAAGGCTATGGGCCCTGACAATATTCCGGCAATAGTACTGAAAACCTGTGCTCCAGAACCGGCCACGCCCCTAGCCATGCTGTTCCAGTACAGCTACAACACTGGCATCTACCCAGCAATGTGGAAAATTGCCCAGATATGTCATGTACACAAAAAGCAGGACAAGTCCAACCTGGCCAATTACCGCCCCATCAGTCTACTCTCAATCATCAGTAAAGTAATGGAAGGTGTCATCAACAGTGCCATCAAGCGGCACTTGCTTAGCAATAACCTGCTCAGTGATGCTCAGTTTGGGTTCCGCCAGGGCCACTCAGCTCCTGACCTCATTACAGCCTTGGTTCAAACATGGACAAAAGAGCTTAACTCAAGAGAACAAAGAACGAAGAAAATTACAGCACAGGAACAGGCCCTTCGGCCCTCCAAGCCTACGCCGATCCAAATCCTCGATCTAAACCTGTCGCCTATTTTCTAAGGGTCTGTATCTCTTTACTTCCTGCCCATTCATGTATCTGTCTAGATACATCTTAAAAGACACTATCGTGCCCGCGTCTACCACCTCCGCTGGTAATGCGTTCCATGCACCCACCACCCTCTGCGTAAAGAACTTTCCACGCATACCCCCCCTAAACTTTTCCCCTTACACTTTGAACTCGTGTCCCCTTGTAATTGAATCCCCCACTCTGGGAAAAAGCTTCTTGCTATCCACCCTGTCTATACCTCTCATGATTTTGTACACCTCAATCAGGTCCCCCCTCAACCTCCGTCTTTCTAATGAAAATAATCCTAATCTACTCAACCTCTCTTCATAGCTAGCACCCTCCATACCAGGCAACATCCTGGTGAACCTCCTCTGCACCCTCTCCAAAGCATCCACATCCTTTTGGTAATGTGGCGACCAGAACTGCACGCAGTATTCCAAATGTGGCCGAACCAAAGTCCTATACAACTGTAACATGACCTGCCAACGCTTGTACTCAATACCTCGTCCGATGAAGGAAAGCATGCCGTATGCCTTCTTGACCACTCTATTGACCTGCATTGCCACCTTCAGGGAACAATGGACCTGAACACCCAAATCTCTCTGTACATAAATTTTCCCCAGGACTTTTCCATTTACTGTATAGTTCACTCTTGAATTGGATCTTCCAAAATGCATCACCTCGCATTTGCCCTGATTGAACTCCGTCTGCCATTTCTCTGCCCAACTCTCCAGTCTATCTATATTCTGCTGTATTCTCTGACAGTCCCCTTCAGTATCTGCTACTCCACCAATCTTAGTGTTGTCTGCAAACTTGCTAATCAGACCACCTATACTTTCCTCCAAATCATTTATGTATATCACAAACAACAGTGGTCCCAGCACGGATCCCTGTGGAACACCACTGGTCACACGTCTCCATTTTGAGAAACTCCCTTCCACTGCTACTCTCTGTCTCCTGTTGCCCAGCCAGTTCTTTATCCATCTAGCTAGTACACCTTGGACCCCATGCGCCTTCACTTTCTCCATCAGCCTACCATGGGGAACCTTATCAAATGCCTTACTGAAGTCCATGTATATGACATCTGCAGCCTTTCCCTCATCAATCAACTTTGTCACTTCCTCAAAGAATTCTATTAAGTTGGTAAGACATGACCTTCCCTGCACAAAACCATGTTGCCTATCACTGATAAGCCCATTTTCTTCCAGATGGGAATAGATCCTATCCCTCAGTATCTTCTCCAGCAGCTTCCCTACCACTGACGTCAGGCTCACCGGTCTATAATTACCTGGATTTTCCCTGCTACCCTTCTTAAACAAAGGGACAACATTAGCAATTCTCCAGTCCTCCGGGACCTCATCCGTGTTTAAGGATGTTGCAAAGATATCTGTTAAGGCCCCAACTATTTCCTCTCTCGCTTCCCACAGTAACCTGGGATAGATCCCATCCAGACCTGGGGACTTGTCCACCTTAATGCCTTTTAGAATACCCAACACTTCCTCCCTCCTTATGCCGACTTGACCTAGAGTAATCAAACATCTGTCCCTAACCTCAACATCCGTCATGTCCCTCTCCTCGGTGAATACCGATGCAAAGTACTCGTTTAGAATCTCACCCATTTTCTCTGACTCCACGCATAACTTTCCTCCTTTGTCCTTGAGTGGGCCAATCCTTTCTCTAGTTACCCTCTTGCTCCTTATATATGAATAAAAGGCTTTGGGATTTTCCTTAACCCTGTTTGCTAAAGATATTTCATGACCCCTTTTAGCCCTCTTAATTCCTCATTTCAGATTGCGCCTACAATCCTGATATTCTTTCAAAGCTTCGTCTTTCTTCAGCCGCCTAGACCTTATGTGTGCTTCCTTTTTCCTCTTAGCTAGTCTCACAATTTCACCTGTCATTCATGGTTCCCTAATCTTGCCATTTCTACCCCTCATTTTCACAGGAACATGTCTCTCCTGCACGCTAATCAACCTCTCTTTAAAAGCCTCCCACATATCAAAAGTGGATTTACCTTCAAACAGCTGCTCCCGATCTACATTCCCCAGCTCCTGCCGAATTTTGGTATAGTTGGCCTTCCCCCAATTTAGCACCCTTCCTTTAGGACCACTCTCGTCTTTGTCCATGAGTATTCTAAAACTTACGGAATTGTGATCACTATTCCCAAAGTAGTCCCCTACTGAAACGTCAACCACCTGGCCCGGCTCATTTCCCAACACCAGGTCCAGTCTGGCCCCTTCCCGAGTTGGACTATTTACATACTGCTCTAGAAAACCCTCCTGGATGCTCCTTACAAATTCTGCTCCATCTAGACCTCTAACATTAAGTGAATCCCAGTCAATGTTGGGAAAATTAAAATCTCCTATCACCACCACCCTGTTGCTCCTACAGCTTTCCATAATCTGTTTACATATTTGTACCTCTATCTCACGCTCGCTGTTGGGAGGCCTGTAGTACAGCCCCAACATTGTTACCGCACCCTTCCTATTTCTGAGTTCTGCCCATATTGCCTCACAGCTCGAGTCCTCCATAGTGCCTTCCTTCAGCACAGCTGTGATATCCTCTTTGACCAGTAATGCAACTCCTCCACCCCTTTTACCTCCCTCTCTATCCCGCCTGAAGCATCGGTATCCTGGGATATTTAGTTGCCAATCATGCCCTTCCCTCAACCAAGTCTCAGTAATAGCAATAACATCATACTCCCAGGTACTAATCCAAGCCCTAAGTTCATCTGCCTTACCTACTACACTTCTTGCATTAAAACAAATACACCTCAGACCACCAGTCCCTTTGCTTTCATCATCTGCACCCTGCCTACTCTTTCCCTTAGTCACGCTGACTTCATTATCTAGTTCCTTACAGGCTTTAGTTACTACATCCTTACTCTCCACTGACCTCATTTGGTTCCCATCCCCCTGCCACATTAGTTTAAACCCTCCCCAACAGCGTTAGCAAAATCACCCCCAAGGACATTGGTTCCAGTCCGGCCCAGGTGTAGACCGTCCAATTTGTAATAGTCCCATCTCCCCCAGAACCGGTCCCAATGTCCCAAAAATCTGAACCCCTCCCTCCTGCACCATCTCTCAAGCCACGCATTCATCCTGACTATTCTTTCATTTCTACTCTGACTATCACGTGGCACTGGTAGCAATCCTGAGATTACTACCTCTGAGGTCCTACTTTTTAACTTGGCTCCTAACTCCCTAAATTCTGCTTGTAGGACCTCATCCCGTTTTTTATCTATATCATTGGTGCCTATGTGCACAACGACAACTGGCTGTTCACCCTCCCCCTTCAGAATGTTCTGCAGCCGATCTGAGACATCCCTGACCCATGCACCTGGGAGGCAACATACCATTCGGGAGTCTCGTTTTCGACCACAGAACCGCCTATCTACTCCCCTTACAATCGAATCCCCTATGACTATAGCCCTTCCACTCTTTTTCCCGCCCTTCTGAACAGCAGAGCCAGCCACGGTGCCATGAACCTGGCTACTGCTGCCTTCCCCTGGTGAGCCATCTCCCTCAACAGTATCCAAAACGGTATACCTGTTGTGGAGGGAGATGACCGCAGGGGACACCTGCGCTGCCTTCCTGCTCTTTCTCTGCCTTTTGGTCACCCATTCCCTTTCTCCCTCAGCAATCCTAATCTGCGGTGTGACCAATTCACTAAACGTGCTATCCACAACCTCCTCAGCATCGCGGATGCTCCAAAGTGAGTCCATCCGCAGCTCCAGAGCCGTCATGCGGTCGAACAAGATCTGCAGCTGGACACACTTCCTGCACGTGAAGGAGTCAGGGACATCAGCCATGTCCCTGAGCTCCCACATTGAGCAAGAGGAGCATGTCACGGGTCTGAGATCTCCTGCCATTTTTAATCTTAAGCTTAAACTTAGTTAAATGAAAAAGGAACGAAAAGTTTTTTACCAATCACACGATAAAAAAAAAGAGAAATAGAAAAAGCCTTACCTTATCTACACACCACCGAGTCCTTTTTTTTGGTTAGAGGAGGAGGGCGGGTGGGAGACACTACAGGTGTAGTATCTCGGGTTCAGAAACGGCCCAAATATATAGGGTTTTACTTACCCAGCAGCCCCCTGGCCTCCGCCGAAAACAAAAGGAAATTAAATTTACTTTAAACTGACCTTCCCAGCTGCTCACTCGCTCGCACTCTCTGCTCCCGAAAAAGCTGCTGCAATGAAAGGCAAGTTATTTTAAACGGCCCAAATATATAGGGTTTTACTTACCCAGCAGCCCCCTGGTCTCCGCCGAAAACAAAAGGAAATTAAATTTACTTTAAACTGACCTTCCCAGCTGCTCACTCGCTCGCACTCTCTGCTCCCGAAAAAGCTGCTGCAATGAAAGGTGAGGTGAGAGTGACTGCCCTTGACATCAAGACAGCATGTGACTGAATATGGCATCAAGCAGCCCGAGCAAAACTGAGGTCAATGGAAATCGGGAAAACCCTCCGCTAGTTGGAGTCACACCTAGCACAAAGGAAGATGGTTGTGGTTGTTGGAGGTCAATCATCTGAGCTCCAGGACATTACTGCAGAAGTTCCTCAGGGTAGTGTCCTAGGCCCAACCATCTTCAGCTGCTTCATCAATGACCTTCCTTCAATCAGAAGTGGGGATCTTCGCTGATGATTGCACAGTGTTCAGCACCATTCGTGACTCCTCAGATACTGAAGCAGTCCGTGTAAAAATGCAACAAGACTTGGAGAATATCCAGGCTTGGGCTGATAAGTGGCAAGTAACATTCGCGCCACACAAGTGCCAGGCAATGACCATCTCCAACAAGAGAATCGAACCATCGCCCCTTGACATTCAATGGCATTACCATCGCTGAATCCCCCACTATCAACATCCTTGGGGCTACCGTTGACCGAAAACTGAACTGGAGTAGCTACATAAATACCGTGGCTACAAGAGCAGGTCAGAGGCTAGGAATCCTGCGACGAGTAACTCACCTCCTGACTCCCCAAAGCCTGTTTGCCATTTACAAGGCACAAGTCAGGAGTGTGATGGAATACTCTCTACTTGCCTGGATGGATGCAGCTCCAACAACACTCAAGAAGCTCGACACCATCCAGGACAAAGCAGCCCGCTTGATTGACGCTCCATCTACAACATTCACTTCCTCCACCACCGACGCACAGTGGCAGCAGTGTGTACCATCTACAAGATGCACTGTAGCAACGCACCAAGGCTCCTTAGACAGCATCTTTCAAACCCAAGACCTCTAACAACTAGAAGGACAAGGGCAGCAAATGCTTGGGAACACCACCACCTGCAAGTTCCCCTCCAAGTCACACACCATCCTGACTTGGAACTATATCGCCGTTCCCTCACTGACGCTGGGTCAAAATCCTGGAACTCCCTTCCTAACAGCACTGTGGGTGTACCTACCCCACATGGACTGCAGCGGTTCAAGAAGGCAGCTCACCACCACCTTCTCAAGGGCAATTAGCCAGGAACGAACTGAAAAATGGACTTAGGAGAGCTAGAAGGGGACATGAAAAAGTCTTGACGGGTAGGATTAAGGAAAATCCCAAGGCGTTCTACACTTATGTGAGGAACAAGAGGATGGCCAGAGTGAGGATAGGGTCGATCAGGGATAGTGGAGGGAACTTGTTCCTGGAGTCGGAGGAGGTAGGGGAGGTCCTAAATGAATACTTTGCTTCAGTATTCACTAGTGAGAGGGATCTGGTCCTTTGTGAGGACAGCGTGAAACAGGCTGATATGCTCGAACAGGTTGATGTTAAGACGGAGGATGTGCTGGAAATTTTGAATGATATGAGTACAGTTAAGTCCCCGGGGCCAGACGGGATATACCCAAGGATATTATGGGAAGTGAGGGAAGAGATTGCCGCGCCTTTGCCGATGATCTTTGCGCCTTCACTGTCCACTGGAGTAGTACCAGATGATTGGAGGGTGGCAAATGTTATTCCCTTGTTCAAGAAAGGGAATAGGGATAACCCTGGGAATTATAGACCAGTCAGTCTTACGTCGGTAGTGGGCAAATTATTGGAGAGGATTCTGAGAGACAGGATTTATGATTATTTGGAAAAGCATGGTTTGATTAGAGACAGTCAGCATGGCTTTGTGAGGGGCAGGTCATGCCTCACAAGCCTTATTGAATTCTTTGACGATGTGGCAAAACACGTTGATGAAGGAAGAGCAGTGGATGTGGTGTATATGGATTTTAGCAAGGCGTTTGATAAGGTTCCCCATTGTAGGCTCATTCAGAAAGTAAGGAAGCATGGGATACAGGGAAAGTTGGCTGTCTGGATACAAAATTGGCTGGCCCATAGAAGACAGAGGGTGGTAGTAGATGGAAAGTATTCAGCCTGGAGCTCAGTGACCAGTGGTGTTCCGCAGGAATCTGTTCTGGGACCTTGCTCTTTGTGATTTTTATAAATGACTTGGATGAGGAAGTGGAAGGCTGGCTTAGCAAGTTTGCCGATGACACGATGATTCCTGGAGTTGTGGATAGTGTGGAAGGCTGTTGTAGGTTGCAACGGGACATTGACAGGATGCAGAGCTGGGCTGAGAAGTGGCAGATGGAGTTCAACCTGGAAAAGTGTGAAGTGATTCATTTTGGAAGGTCGAATTTGAATGCAGAATACAGGCTTAAAGACAGGATTCTTGATAGTGTGGAGGAACGGAGGGATCTTGGGGTCCATGTCCATAGATCGCTCAAAGTTGCCACCCAAGTTGATAGGGTTGTTAAGAAGGTGTGTTGGCTTTCATTAACAGGGGGATTGAGTTTAAGAGCCGCGAGGTTATGCTGCAGCTCTATAAAGCCCTGGTTCGACCACACTTGGAATATTGTGTTGACTTCTGGTCGCCTCATTATAGGAAGGATGTGGAAGCTTTAGACAGGGTGCAGAGGAGAGTTACCAGGAGGCTGCCTGGACTGGAGGGCATGTCTTATGAAGAAAGGTTGAGGGAGCTAGGGCTTTTCTCATTGGAGCGAAGAAGGATGAGAGGTGACTTGATAGAGGGGTACAAGATGATGAGAGGCATAGATAGAGTGGATAGCCAGTGACTTTTTCCCAGGGCGGAAAGGGCTATCACCAGGGGGCATAATTTTAAGGTGATTGGAGGAAGGTTTCGGGGAGATGTCAGAGGTAGGTTCTTTACACAGAGAGTGGTGGGTGCGTGGAATGCGCTGCCAGCGGTGGTAGTAGAAGCAGATACATTAGGGACATTTAAGCGACTCTTGGATTGGTACATGGATGATAGTAGAATGAAGGGTATGTCGGTAGTTTGATCTTAGAGTAGGTTAAAGGTTCGGCACAACATCGTGGGCCGAGGAGCCTGTACTGTGCTGTACTGTTCTATGTTCTATGTTCTAATTAGGGATGGGCAATAAATGCTGGCCTGGCCAGTGATGTCCACATCCCATGAATGAATTTTTAAAAAAGATCTCGGTTAAAGTGCAGTGTGCATTATTGGGAACCACACTACAGCATGGATTCTAGTCTTTTTCATATGAGCTTTTGTTACCTGTTTTTGAAGAGGAAGATCTATGGAACGGGAACTGTCTGTGCTATGGGCAAATCCAGGTATTTTTAGATATGAAATATGAGCTGACCCGAGAGAGCCAGCATGGATTTGTAAAGGGTTAGTCGTGTCTAATGAACATAGTTGAATTTTATGTGGTACCTAACATGGTAGATTAGTGAATGGCTATGGATGATATTGCAGGGAGATTAACCAGTCTAGTGAGGGAGGTTTTAAACTAATTTGGCAGGAGGAGGGGCATCAAGATGAAGTATTAAGAGGAGAAACAATGCACAGAGGTCTGGAAGAGAAGGATAGCATTCAAATGTAGAGTAATTCTACAGGGAAGGAGAAATGGGACACACGCTCAGATGGGTTTGGAGTGTGTGCATGCAAAAGGAAGGGTGGGGTCAATTAGGAAGCCAAAAGATCATCTTGTGGAGGCAGAGGGCACTACTGAGTACTTTGCATCCATCTTCACTAAAGGAAATTCTGCCTGTGTCAGAGTTGAGGAGGTAGTAAAGAAATTGGATCGGATAAAAATAGATAGAGGAAATGCATAAAAGGTCGTCCTCAAAGTAGCAGCTCACCTGGTCTAGATGGGATGCATCCTAGTTTGCTGAGAAAGGATGGAAGTTGCAGAGGTTCGGTCCACAATCGTGCAATTGTCCTTAGATATGGAGTGGGGGGAGTGGGTGATACCAGAGGACCCCTAAGAAAGGATTGGGGCAACTACGGGCCAGGTATCTTAACAACAGGGTGGAGATAACTTTAGAGACAATAATCAGGAACAAAGTTGTAGATTATAGAAAAATATACATTAATAAGTGAGAGCCAGGATGGATTTATTAAGGTCAAACGTGACTAACTCGATTGAGTTCCTTGAAGTAATGAAGAGGGTTGATGAAGATGGCGGCACAGTGGCGCAGTGGTTAGCACCGCAGCCTCACAGCTCCAGCGACCCGGGTTCAATTCTGGGTACTGCCTGTGTGGAGTTTGCAAGTTCTCCCTGTGTCTGCGTGGTTTTTCGCCGGGTGCTCTGGTTTCCTCCCACAGCCAAAAGACTTGCAGGTTGATAGGTAAATTGGCCATTATAAATTGCCCCTAGTATAGGTAGGTGGTAGGGGAATATAGTAGCAGGTGAGGATGTGGTAGAAATATGGGATTAGTATAAATGGGTGATTAATGGTTGGCACAGACGCGGTGGGCCGAAGGGCCTGTTTCAGTGCTGTATCTCTAAATCAAAAAAAAAATCAAAAAGATAGTGGTTGATGTGTATATTGATTTTCAAAAGGCATTTGATAAAGTACCACATAACAGATATGTTAGTAAAATTGAAGCCCGTGGAGTTAACGGTGCAGTGACAATGTGGTTACAACATTGATCAAGAGACAAAGCAGAGTAGCGGTGAATGGTTGTTTTTCAGACTGAAGGGAAGTATACAGTGGTGTCCTCCAGGGGTCAGTATGAGAACCACTGTGCTTTTGATATATTGTAATGGACAGGGCATAATTTCAAAGTTTGCAGGTAACACATAACTTGGAAATGTAATAAACTGTGAGAAAGATAGTAACAAAGTTCAGGAGGACATAGAATGGTGAAATGGGTGGGCACATGGCAGGTGAAATTTAATACGGAAAAGTGTAAAGTGATTCATTTTGGTCAGAAGAATGAAGAGAGTCAATATAAACTGCATGGTAACATTTAAAGAAGGTGCAGGAACAAAGACCTGGGGGTGTAAGTAAACAAATCTTTGTAGGTGACAGGACAAGTTGCGAAGGCTTTTTTAAAAAAGCATGTGGGATTCTTGGCTTTATTAATAGAGGAAAAGAGTGCAAAAGTAAAAGTTATGCAAAACTTTTATAAAACACTTTTTATTACAGGTCATGGGATCTTTTATGTTCACCTGAGAGTGTAGATGGGGCCTTGGTTTAACATCTCATCCGAAAGATAGCACCTCTGCTCCCCGACATTGTGACCGTCCCTCAGTACCGACCCTCCGACAGTGCAGCCCTCCCTCAGCACGTTTGTTTTATGTCACCCATCATTTTCAACTCATATTGTTATTTTATTTTGTCGTTTCATATAAATGGCATGAGTCTCACAACTTGGGTGATCAACTCTGGAAGGTCATATACTATGACCTCATATCCAACTGTCTCGCCCGGTCAAACAGCCTTTTCCTATCTCCAATATTTTTATAACTAACCAACAAAGGTTTTTGAAGAAAGTGAAAGAAACATACTATGTTCTTCCAATGCCCCTCATATGTGAATACTATTATCCATTATGTTCATTCAGTGTACAGCAATTAGTGTACAGTATCAGGGTGTTTGTTCAGTATAGTACGGCAGGATATATCAAATCTCGCAGAATTTGAATTTTCCATTTGTCCAAACAAAACACTGAGAATAAAAGTTTGAGTGAAGTTGAGCATATTTTATTGTGAAAGCAAAAATAATACAGAAATATACATCTTCACAAATTTAAACTTATTGACCTTTCAACTTCTTATTTTGATCCTGGATTTTCTCAGTTATAGAACTATTGAACCTCACAATCTCTTTTGAGACAGCCTCCTCACTCAGTCCCTTCATGTGTAAGTGATGGTTGAAACATGCTGCAAAAAGAAAAGAGAGAAAAAATTGAGCAATGACTCATTGAGATCTTTAAACTCAAAGTTTAGTAGAAAAGGGACATCCATGACCTATTTTTAAAAAATCAGAAACATGCAAAATCTACTGCAGAAATTTGCAATTTAAAAAGTGCTTGTAAGTTGTTACCTTTGACAGAACTGAGCTTCCTTGGCAACAGTGGGGGGGTTGGGAGGGGGCGTTCTCACCTGGGGAGATGTACCACTAGTGTTTATGAACATGGGCACACTCTCCCATAGATGGAGCTGTCCCTCAACACAGTGGACCCCCACACAACAACAGCCAGGGATTTAAACAGTGAATTGGTCCGCTGGTGCTCAGGGATTTCGATCCCAGCCTCCCCCCCCACCCTCATCACCACCCCCTCCACACCAACCCCCCCCCCCCCCCCCCCCCCCACAACCCCAACTGCACCTGTAAGGAAAATCAGGGACATATCAGTATCCTGTGAATATGTTTTCAAAATACTACAGAGTAGACATCACTGTACAGACGCAACATGAATACAGATGATACCATGGTTCACTGACTTTCAAAAGGCAAGTTTAACATTCCAATCACCATCTATGATCCATCACTTTTAAAGTTGCTTTTGTGTAATCCAACAATGATTTTCATATATTTGGGAAATACTGGGAATCAATATCTTCCCATCAATCGGTGTATACAGTTGCTCCACATGCATGCTTGCCTCCCCAACCTTGACAATCGTTGCTGCAGCTTCACTCTGTGTGGGCCTGGTTGGTGTCGATGCACCAACAGCCATGATCGTGGCTGCGACTGGACATGGAGAGGTGTGGAGGGCCTGGGCTGTGTAGTCAAATTGAGAGGCTGGTGCGGTCCTCTTGCTGCAACAGGAAGCAAAAGGAACAGTATAGGACGTTATGGGGACATAACTCCAATAGATCAATCATCTTTTCTCAACCAGAGGGAAGCTATAGAATTAGCACTGGAAGAGATATGACATGTAAAATGAAACTTGCAGCTATATAAACAAATATATTACCCTGGCCGAAGTCGGTAAGAATTTCTTCTTGGAGGTGGCGATTAAGTATGGAAGCCTCCTCCACTTCTCCTGGAAGGCTGCCTCCTCCGCTTCCAAACTCTCAATCTGAACAAGCAGCTCCTGGCACTGGGCAGGTGCTTGTCCTGGGGAATTGCGAGTGGGGTGGGACTTCCATAGAGGCAGAGCGTGGGGCGGGGTCTCTGCTACAATCTCCAGCTCTCTATGGGGCTGGGAAGTATAAGCTTTTCTCAGGGCAACTTCACTTCCCCCTTTACCTTTCCCAATAGCCGCTTGTCCATGATGGACTTCAGCTGTTTGACTCGGACATCCTGAGTTCATGCAGACTTCTCCTTCTGGAAGAGAAATTAGATATTAAGAAGCTTTTCACAGCAATTGGTATTGGTGATGTGACCGGATTTAAAAGTTCCATACATTGTTTGTAATCAGGCACTTAATTGTCCATGCAGGCCTGTGAGAATAAAATTTTAACTACCGCGGTGAAAATCACTGAGTAAATAGCTGCTGGAGGACATACCCTGCCCATATTAACATCTTCCACTGCCCTCTTCCCACTCATAGTTGAGAGGGGAACATCATCACTACTACTGTCCGTTTCCACTGCGGTATCCACAACCTTAGGGATCCAGAATCTCGAGCCACATTCCATCTTAAATCAGATCTCTTTATGGGAATTTGTAGGGAGAGAGCAAGAACAATTAACATGCCTGAAAAACACACTGAATTTATTCAGATTCATGATGGTCCAGAAACCAAATTTTCCTCATTTCATTGAAATTCACTTGTGAGCATAAGGATCTACACTTTGTAGAACTCGTCATTCTTTTTTCTGTTCTCCTTCCCAGTTATAGTTCACAGAGCCACCAACACTCGCTTGAGCCCCATCGCACCATGTAGCCCTTGGGCACGTGGTGGGACTCTGGATCAAAATGTTTGCCATCTTCCACAATGCAGACCAGTCACAGATATCAGCAAGCAACTGGACATATGCGAACCTAGCAGACATGGTGGAATTAGATCTGTACTGATTAATAGATTGAAACAGTTAATTTAAATTAGTGGCATTAAAAAAATCAATGTTAAGCAAAACAGCTCTTTTCTCTCTCCCCACAACTGCAAAAACAAATCACATCCCAGCTATGGACTCTGCAAAAATTCCAAAACAATCCGCGAAGTTCTGATTTTCAAATCTCTCACCCCAGTTGCGAAAAAAATCAAGATCAGATTTTAAAACATCTGTCTCCCCCCATTAGCAAAAAATCGATAAATTAAGTCTGACTCTCACTTTTAAACTCTGTCTTTAACAGCTTTTCAAATGTGCCTCCAAAACCTACATGCCAGGTCCTGCAGCAATCGAGGGAATAATGAATCAAAATGCCTGCACAGGCTAATATAATAAAAGCAAAATATCGTGGATGCTGGAAATCAGAAATAAAAATAGTGTTGGAAATACACAGCAGATCTGGCAGCATCTGTGGAGACAGAAACAGAGTTAACGTTTCAGGTCAGTGACCCTGCATGAACAGGCTTTCTTACTGCAGCTGCTGATTGACATGTGCAGTAGCCAATAAGCGAGCAGTATTGCAAAAGCTGATTGGAACGCGAGAGGGGTGGGTTTTCCGTTTCGACCTGTCCCTCCCTCCCTCCCTGAAGACCTCATTGTGTTTGCAAATGGTAGTTCCTTGGGTTCTGACGAGTTCTGAGGCTTCTAAAGCAAAGAGGCCAGCATTCCATTCTGATCTGCATCTTTTCATATGGTGCATGTGAACAGAGATTAGGATCATATGCTATTCGGCCCACCGAGTCTGCTCCGCCATTCAAACAGATCATGGTGATCATCTACCTCTACGCCATTCCCCCCCGCCCCATCCCCATATCCCTTGATGTCATTAGTATCCAACAACCTGTCTTGAATATGCTCAATGATTGAGCTTCCAATGGCCCTCTGGGATAGAGAATTCCAAAGATTCATCACCCTCTGAGTAAAGAAATTCTTCGTCTCAGTCTTAAATGGCCTGCCTCTTATTCTGAGACTGTGTCCCCTGGCTCTAGACTCACCAGCCAGTGGAAACATCCTATCCACATCCACCCCTATCACGCCCTGTAAGAATTTTGTAAATTTAAATGAGATCATCACTCATTCTTCGAAACTCAAGAGAATACAGGCCCAGTTTCTGCAATCTCTCCTCATAAAGCAATCCCACCATCCCAGGGATTAGTCTGGTTAACGTCTGTTGCAGTCCCTCTATGGCCGGTATATCCTTCCTTAGACTGTTGTAGTTTAGAATGCATATGCTTCCAGTAGAAGGAATGTGAATTACCTGAGATCTCAATGTAATTAGTAATGTTAAAGAGCTTAGTCTGACAATGCAAATAGAAACTATAGCAGGCATGCTGGCTACATCTCATGTCAAGGTGTGAGTTTCAGGTATTGTAAAATGGAGTGTCTTCTGACAATGCAGAGCATGCGCAGAATGATCGTCGACATCATCAGTGCATCCAAACATTTGCCAGCTTGCCAGTGTGGGTTCTGTTATGGTCAAGTGAGGAAGGGTCGAAGGAGTTCCCTTTTTTCCCTCTCCCTGTTTGACCACAACAGGTTTAATTCTTTCTTAAAGTGGGTGTACTGGCCAATTCAGCAGGTGTTTGGTTACTTACTTGCTCATAAGAACCAATCGGACAGGTATTCCTGGACTACACGCCAACTTTCAGTCAAACACATACACTAGTAGTTTACACACACACAAATAGGTTACAGAGTGGCTTCCAGCTGAATTCAGTGGTCCTGAGGCTTTTAGTTTGAAGAGGTAGATGACTGGTTCAGTGGGTCTCTTGGAGACAGTGATGCAGATGATTTCCTCCAATGGGGTTTCTGATTGTAGCCGGAGTATGCAAAGGTGGTCAGTCAACAGGCAGAGTTTGAAGCTTGTAGGCTGAAATGGAAAGAGAAAGAGAGGGACCCCCACTTGGATCTGCATATGTCAGAGTCCAGAAGTTTCTCCTTGCTGCTGTAGCGAAACACAAGCTTAAAACCACAGATGGGAGGGGCTTGTCACATGACAGTCACTCATTCATTCAAGCATAGTAGCTGTATTTATTTTCTTGCTAAAAAGAACAGGTAGTTCCCTTAAACTTCCTGGGTCTTGGTTCTTGCTGGGGAATGAGCAGACATTTTGTCTCCTTCTTCACAGGCCTTGCAAAGTAGGATACAGTGTTGCAAATTGGGTGGCCATCCTAAGCTGCCAGAAAAGTCATCCTTTTAGCTGTTCTCTCTTAAATTTCTTCAAAAAATATAAATTCAGATCTCCAGTCAGTGGATTAAAGAAAATTATCATTCAACAAAGCAAGTTGACGTGACAGTTTGCAAAGTCACCACCTAATGACGTCAGACATAATGACATCCGAGTGTTGCCTCACCCCTCAATGGTCGTGACTGCCGCCTCCATTCCCCCGCCAACAGTGCCCTGTTCCCTCCCACGATTGCCTACTCAATCACTGCTTTTCTTCTCCGCTCTCTCCCGCCGATCTCTCCAGCTCCTGACTGCTTGCCACTCCATCCTGCAGCACATGACTGCTGCTGCTCTATCCCACCACTCCCGACTGCTCACCACTCACTTCCCACTGTTCCATCCTGTCACTCCTGACTGCTTACCGCTCCATCCCGCTTCTCCCAACTGCTCACCCCTCACTTCCCACTGCTCGCTTCCCACTGCTCCCGAATGCTTGCTGTTCCAGCCTGTCACTCCTGACTGCTCGCCGCTCCATCCTGTGGTTCCAAACTGCTCGCCACTCCATCCTGCCATTCCTGACTGCTTGCTGCTCCATCTCGCAGCTCCCAACTGCTTGCTGCTCCATCCTGCTTCTCCCGACTGCTCACCACTCCACCCCGTCGCTCCCAACTGCTTGCCGCTCCATCCTACCACTCCCGACTGCTCGCCATTCCATCCCCTCACTCCCAACTGCTCACCGTTTACTTCCCGCCTTATCACTTCCTCCCATTTGCTGCTCGCAGCCCGCTCCCACCCACCCCCCGCCATTTCTCGGGCAGTGAGGCAGAGAGTGAGTGGTGGGAGGGAACGGTAAACAGATAGGCACTTGAGAGAACAGCGGGATGCAGAGGCGAGCAGGTGGGAGCAGTAGGATGGAACAGCGAAAAGGTGGCCGCAGGAGGGAGCGTGGAAGAGAGGCGGCGAATGTGGGAGGGGGCAGGGTGCTCTTGGGCGGGTGGAGGAAGGGATCATGAGCATTGAGGAGTGAGGGTTTGGGTTCAATTTGTTTTTTTGTGTCAAATTGAGCAGTGCCATCTTTGTTACTGGCAGCTGCCTGAGACATCACAGACAGTGATGTTTCAGTGGATGAGGCTGCATTTGGGCATGTGCCAGCACTGCGCCACCTAGTGGTTCCGTTGTCAGCAAACACAGCCTTTGTAAAACACTATCAACTTTTGATCTAGATATATTTGAGAGGCTCTTCTTGGTCTAGAGACTGAAAGGAAGAAATGAAGACCAGCAGTCAGTGTGGCTCGAAGTTTGCGGAGGAGAGAAGACCAACAGGGTCACCAGAGATTACTTTATCAATGGAAGTCCAGTCGAATGGGCTCAGAAGAAGTGATCAAAGAGGACATTGGCTTTGAGAAGGACACTGGGAGATCCAACCCATTGCAGCTGGGAGGAGTATGGCACTTCTAACTGCAAAGATTCCTTTTCAATGCGAACACTGTGTAACATATAAATGTGGTGTGGGGTTTTCAAGTGTATTAATAAGTTAATGGGAAATACCTTTCTCTGAAATTTAGTGTATTAGCTACTGACTAAATACTGTTTAGTTAATGTTGATTTTTAGTTTAGTTGTTATAGTAAAAATCTTAAAACGTGAAATCTTATTGTTTAATTCTCTAATTGCCCTGGGAAGGTCATAGCTCTTCTTTTGAAGTTCACCGTCTCTATTGAGGTCGTATCGCCAGGGATAGTGTTACTTGGAGTTGCAACGTTATACTGTCCATCAGATGGGGAGAGTTTGATGGGCCTGATAGTCTTTACTTGCCCTTTTCGCTGTGCATTTACACATGCAGACTGAAGATAGTCTCTGCATTCTCCCTGGAGGGGGCTCAGAGAGTTTCCCCAGTCAGTGAAGCTGAGCTCAGGGATGATCTCCAGTCTGCAATCCCCCCCTCAGAGAACTCAACTCTTTTCCTTTCTGCCCCTTGCTGTGATCCATGCCCAAATCGGAAAACACAGTGAGTTCTCAATCCACATTTAACTTCTGAACTCATTGTAATAACGTGACCCTTAAAATATACAAACATATGAAAAATTACAAACAGGAAAATACCCTCCGGTCCAGCCAGCCTGTCCCACACAACTGCGATGACTTGAGTGTCATAATTTATACTAGTCCAGAAGATTATTCTGGCCATGCATTACCAGACAATTGCTTTTCCACTCCTACTTTGTGGACATCATCTGAACGTAGCACCTTGGAGCCTGGTTTCCAACACTTTCCAGTCCAGCTCTGCACAGAATTCATTCCCCGAACATTCAACAAAGACTTGAAACCAGTCACCAACTGGATTGTGCAGAGCTTTCAGTTGTGCCATTGGAACTCGAACAAAATTGTTCCAATTTTCTTTTCTTTTTAAAGTGCTAAACTTAGCATCCTATAACTCATTGGGATCAGACACCATTCCTTTGGTTAACTGGCATCTGTGCTCAGTGCAATGGAATTGAGTTACTGAACCTAATTGAAGGAAAGATCAGTTCCTAAACATGGATGGGCAGAATTTGGACCCAATCATTGGGATGCATCAGCACAATTTGCCTGGCGAAGCTCTCTTTAAGGCATGTTCTCTTAAGGCACATTCCACTGAACAATAGACTCTGCTCATACACAGGGCACCCTGTAGCAGTGATGCTTTCTGAAAGTCATCACACTTTGTGGCAGAGATTGCTTCATCAATTCACCTGCAAGGAACTAGCAGGCATATGAGTAAAGCCAGCTGAAGTAGATTTGGGGTTGGGGAATATGACTATCTGCCAAATCCTGCAGGCAGGTCCACCACATCCCACATGTCCCACCATTTGGATTCAGGTGGGTGGAATGGAATGGTTTCCTGGGCAGTTCCCTTTCCTTCTGATGCGTTCACGACTGAAGTTTGCCAGCTGTATAGCAAACTGCAAGGTGGGAAGCTGGGTGGCAGAGGCACTATGTATGCTGTCTACCTTGGCCATAACTAGAGGGTGCTTAACAGGTGCCCCCAAACTGCCCAGAAGATTGGTAGGATGAATCCAGCCTAAGGCCTTTGCAAAAACCCAAATAAAGATGCAACCCTCCAGGTGTGGGACATCTGCTTTTGACAGTTTCAGACTCAGGGTCACCTTTTGGTAAATGCATGAGAAAACCCCAGCCACTGGTGACCATGGTCTGGCTCGAGCTCCCAATATGGCTTGTGAAGCCTCTGGGCAAAATCCTTTGCTGTTGGCTGAACCAAGAGGAAAGATTGATAGGATGGTCTGAGAACAGGGATGAGGGTGGCTATATGAGCTACGAGCTCATGAATGCAAGGGCCAATGGAGTTAAACTACTAAGACATGGGGATGTGGTACTGAGGCAAACGCACCCTTCCTAGGAGTGAGAGCCGTGCAACCTGGATAACCCTCAGGAGTTGTAGAAAGCGACTGAAGGTGGCTCCACCATGGTGGGAGGAGATGCTGGAGGAGGACTTTTCCTCTTTATTCTGGGAGGGCCCAGTGCAAGTTAGTATCGGGGCTTCACTCAATGGTGTGGGCTGAGTGGTCTTAACCAGTCGTCCCTCTCTACATTATCGAGGCAACAACCAAAGTGTTATCCCACCTTCACCCACCCGCCAAGACTTTCCTGTTCAGTCCTAAGGTGATCCCCCAGCCAACGTTGGTCAGCGATGACTGTAAAGGCTGGGCCTAACCAGTGCCAGTGCTGTAACCCTAACAGTGCTGAGCTGAGACTGGAGTTGCAGCAGGGCTGGTACTTGATGCCACTGCAGGAACATGAGAGCTGGTTGTGAATGTCCAGCCTCAGGTGATGGGACACATTTTTCAATAAATAGAATTAGATGTCAGAATAAGCTGGTAGAAACGAAGGACCTGGTGACTTTAGTGTCCAAACTCTGACCCACATGTAATATTACTTGTCCCTTTTGCAGTGTGATCTACTGTAAGACTTACGGGACTATAAGTAATATCCTCAAGAAAATGTTTTTTTAAATTCATTTGTGGGATGTAGGCATCGCTGGCTAAGCCAGAATTTATTACTCATCCCTAATTTCCCTTGAGAAGGTGGTGGTGAGCTGCCTTCTTGAACTGCTGCAGTCCATGGGGGGAAGGTACACCCACAGTGCTGTTAGGAAGGGAGTTCCAAGATTCTGACCCAGCGACAGTGAAGGAACGATGATACAGACCCAAGTCAGGATGGTGTGTGGCTTGGACATGAACTTGCAGGTGGTGGTTTTCCTATGCATCTGCTGTCTTTGTCCTTTTGGGTGGTAGAGGTCATGGGTTTGGAAGGTGCTGTCTAAGGAGCTTTGGTGCGTTGCTGCAGTGCATCTTGTATATGGTACACACTGCTGCCACTGTGGTGGAGGGAGTGGATGTTGAAAGTGGTGGATGGGATGTCAATCAAGTGGGCTTCTTTCTCCTGGATAGCGTCAAGCTTATTGAGTGAGTTTTTCATCACACTCCTGACTTGTGCCTTGTCGATGGTGGACAGGCACTGGGGAGACAGGAGGTGTGTTACTCGCTGCAGAATTCCCAGCCTCTGACCTGCTCTTGTATCCACAGCATTTATGTGGCTGGTCCAGTTCAGTTTCTGGTCAATGATAACCTACAGGATGTTGACAGTGGGGGATTCAGCGATGGAAATGCCGTTGAACATCAAGGGGAAATGGTTAGATTCTCCCTTGTCTGAGATGGTAATTGCCTGGCACTTGTGTGGTGTGAATGTTACTTGCCAATTATTAGCCCAAACCTGGATGTTGTCCAGGTCTTGCTGCATGTGGACTCGGGCTGCTTCAGTATCTGAGGAGTTGTGAATGGTACTGAACATTGTGCAATCAGCAGTGAACATCCCCACTTCTGACCTTATGATGGAGCAAAGGTCATTGATGAAGCAGCTGGTTTGGCATAGGACACTACCCCGAGGAACTCCTGCAGTGATGTCATGGAGCTAGGATGATTGACCTGCAACAACCACAACCACCTTCCTTTGTGCTAGGTATGACTCCAACCAGTGGACAGTTTTTCCCCAATTTCTACTGGCTCCAGTTTTGCTAGGGCTCCTTGATGCTGACTTGATGTCAAGAGCAGTCACTCTCACCTCACCTCTGGAGTTCAGCTCTTCTTTCCATGTTTGGACCAAGGCTGTAATCAGGTCAGGAGCTGAGTTGCCCTGGCGGAACCCAAACTGAGCGCCAGTGAGCAGGTTATTGCTGAGCAAGTGCCGCTTGATAGCACTGTCGATAACACTTTCCATCACTTTGCTGATGACTGAGAGTAGACTGATAGGGTGGTAATTGGCCAGGTTTGATTTGTCCTGCTTTTTGTAGTGAGGACATACTTGGGCAATTTTCCACATTGCAGGGTAGATGCCAGTGTTGTAGCTGTACTGGAACAGCTTGGCTCGTGGCGCGGCAAGTTCTGGAGCACAGGTCTTCAGTACTATTGCCAGAATATTGTCAGGGCCCATAGCCTTTGCAGTATCCAGTGCCTTCAGTCATTTCTTGATATCATGGGAGTGAATCAAATTGGCTGAAGTTTGGCATCTGTGATGCTGGGGACTTCAGGAGGAGGCCGAGATGGATCATCAACTCAGCACTTCTGGCTGAAGATTGTTGCAAATGCTTCAGCCTTATCTTTTGCACTGATGTGCTGGGCTCCCCCATCATTGAGGATGCGGATATTTGTGGAACCACCTCCTCCAGTTAGTGGTTTAATTGTCCACCACCATCTGGGTCCTGTTATTATTTTGTTTCATTCTCATGGGGTATTCTTGTGAAGTGGTAGTTCTTGCTGTAATAGATTGAAGACTCAAAGACAATGGCAGTATAGGATGTCCAAACTGTGCAATGACTTTGAGGGGCTCACTCTGCATTAAAGCCTGACTTTGGTGTAAAATTACAACCCGATTAGGGCCCGACCCAACCACAGCCAACCCGGACGCGACCCGAGCCTGAGCCCTTTAATTTTTTTTTGCGCCCGAACCTGACCCACCCTGACAGGAATCTCCTTCATCTGTACCGGCAGCAGGCTATTCTTGCAGCTGGAGTTGTGGGGAATCTGGGGGAAGCCTGATCCTAATTTACTCAAGCAGGCATTATCCATATGCAGCAAGACCTGGATGACATCCCAGCTCGGGCTGATAAGTGGCAATTAATATTTTCACCACACAAGTGCCAGGCAATGACCATTGTAAACAATAGAGAATCTAACCATCTCCCCTTGATGTTCAATGGCATTACCATTGCTGAATCCCCCACTATCAATGTCCTGGGTTTACCATTGACCAGAAACTGAACTGGACCAGCCACATAAATGAAGTGGGGCATCCCATTAATTACTTTATTAATGAGCGCTGGAGGAACTTTACTGCCCAGTACATTATTCTCATAGTATCTTTATAACCAAAAATCAAACATTCCCACTTGATTCCAGGCATTAACACATTATGTTTGCCTTGCGTCTGACATTTTATCATTTCACAATTATCCCAAATTCAAATAACAGTGCTGTTGGGCTGACAGGTTTTGTCAATTTGTTTCTCCCCAAAAGAAACCTTTTTTTCAAACTCAGAAGCCACTGGATTGCTTTTCATTAGTTTTTGAATGAAAATTTGAGTATCCCCTTAAACATCAGGTAAATTTCCCTTTGAGTGCTTGAAATAGCAACTCATATACATTTATTTTATCTATTCAAATCTCAGAAATAATTATTCCCAGGCTTGGTAGCTTTTCATGGGGTTTTACATTAAAGACAGATGTGCTTGCAACTAGTTTAGTGGTAACTTTTATATATCTCCTTCTCAAGCACTTTGTCCCAGAAGATAACAAACAGCCTGAATGGATGAAGGCCAAGTCATTAAAAGGCAAAGCCTTTAATCCAAATTGTCTTCACACCGTGACATAAGTTCTTAAATTCTTTCCCAAAAAAACTGCTATATTTTTGGTATCAGTTCTCATGTGATCCTAGAAACCATCATCACATGTTAAAATAAAACACAAAGAATCCACTGTCCAAACATACATATCAATTTAGAAACTTAAAATTTAACAATGCCCAATATCTAAAGTTACATCAGCAATACAAAAGTTGTGTGGTGAATTTAAAAAGAGAAGGGGTTAACTTTGTTGCTTCTTTGTAAGGAGGTGGAGGAAACTTTCCGTATGCACGCAATTCCGTCACTTTAGGTAACTTTTTAAAACAGCTTGCTGATCAAAAAAGAACCAAACTCCAAAACAAACACCATTTTAAACAGTTTTTATCTAATTTTTGGGGGGTATTTGTTTCTTCAACTTTGCCCAAATTTATCCTTAAGGGTTAAAAACAACAAAACTCATTAGTAACGTTATCAACTTCAAAACGAAAACATTTCCATCAGGGAAGACAGCATTTTAGATTAAACGCCAATTGTTTCCAAACTTTTTAACATCTTTTTTGTAAGAGTTTTCTATCTCAAGGATCTTTTTGGTACAACTGAGATGAATAAACAACCAGAATCACCTCATATATTCCAAATTCCAATTTACACCATTAAACATATAAAATTCAAAACTGCCAATCTTCAAATGTGTGAACCTTATTATCTGGAATTAAAAACCCTCACATCCTTCATCGTAACAACCAGAATTTCACTGCGGCCATCAGCAAAATCCGAGTTTTCACAACTTCACAGGTTAGTTAACCTTAATAATTCCAATTCAGACCAATACTTATTAAGTAAACACAAAGCATTTGCCTATTTTCTAAAAAAAGATAAATTACTTCATTTTTTCCCTGTTCTTTCTACAGGCGCCTTTCAAAATGACTGTAGTAAAACTGACGAAAAATAAAACTAACGAAAAAGTTAGTTCTCACAGTTAAAAAAAATCTTCCCCATTCTTACACCAAAGGAAGTTTTAAAGAGGTTGGAGGTTTCTGCAGCTTAGGATCATAGGAAATAGGAGCAGGAGTAGGCCATTTGGCCCGTCGAGTCTGCTCCACCATTCAAACAGATCATGGCTGATCATCTACCTCTAAGCCATTTTCCCCACTATCCCCATATCCCGTGATATCATTAGTATCCAGAAATCTACTGATTTCTGTCTTGAACATGCTAATGATTGAGCTTCCACAGCCCTCTGTGGTAGAGAATTCTACACAATCACCACCCTCTGAGCAAAGAAATTCCTCCTCATCTCAGTCTTAAATGGTTTACCCCTTATTCTGATACTATGTCCCCTGGTTCTAGACTCACCAGCCAGGGAAAACATCCCATCTACATCCACCCTGCCACACCCTGTAAGAATTTGGTAAGTTTCAATGAGATCACCTCTCATTCTTCAAAACTCTAGAGAATACAGGCCCAGTCTCCTCAATCTCTCCTCATAAAACAATCCCGCCATCCCAGGGATTAGTCTATTTATTTATTTTTATTTATTTAGAGATACAGCACTGGAACAGGCCCTTCGGCCCACCGAGTCTGTGCCGACCAACAACCACCCATTTATATTCTTTCTTTTCTTTTCTTTTGGGCCTCCTTATCTCGAGAGACAATGGATACGCGCCTGGAGGTGGTCAGTGGTTTGTGAAGCAGCGCCTGGAGTGGCTATAAAGGCCAATTCTGGAGTGACAGGCTCTTCCACAGGTGCTGCAGAGAAATTTGTTTGTTGGGGCTGTTGCACAGTTGGCTCTCCCCTTGCGCCTCTGTCTTTTTTCCTGCCAACTACTAAGTCTCTTCGACTCGCCACAATTTAGCCCTGTCTTTATGGCTGCCCGCCAGCTCTGGCGAATGCTGGCAACTGACTCCCACGACTTGTGATCAATGTCACACGATTTCATGTCACGTTTGCAGACGTCTTTATAACGGAGACATGGACGGCCGGTGGGTCTGATACCAGTGGCGAGCTCGCTGTACAATGTGTCTTTGGGGATCCTGCCATCTTCCATGCGGCTCACATGGCCAAGCCATCTCAAGCGCCGCTGACTCAGTAGTGTGTATAAGCTGGGGGTGTTGGCCGCTTCAAGGACTTCTGTGTTGGAGATATAGTCCTGCCACCTGATGCCAAGTATTCTCCGAAGGCAGCGAAGATGGAATGAATTGAGACGTCGCTCTTGGCTGGCATACGTTGTCCAGGCCTCGCTGCCGTAGAGCAAGGTACTGAGGACACAGGCCTGATACACTCGGACTTTTGTGTTCCGTGTCAGTGCGCCATTTTCCCACACTCTCTTGGCCAGTCTGGACATAGCAGTGGAAGCCTTACCCATGCGCTTGTTGATTTCTGCATCTAGAGACAGGTTACTGGTGATAGTTGAGCCTAGGTAGGTGAACTCTTGAACCACTTCCAGAGCGTGGTCGCCAATATTGATGGATGGAGCATTTCTGACATCCTGCCCCATGATGTTCGTTTTCTTGAGGCTGATGGTTAGGCCAAATTCATTGCAGGCAGACGCAAACCTGTCGATGAGACTCTGCAGGCATTCTTCAGTGTGAGATGTTAAAGCAGCATCGTCAGCAAAGAGGAGTTCTCTGATGAGGACTTTCCGTACTTTGGACTTCGCTCTTAGACGGGCAAGGTTGAACAACCTGCCCCCTGATCTTGTGTGGAGGAAAATTCCTTCTTCAGAGGATTTGAACGCATGTGAAAGCAGCAGGGAGAAGAAAATCCCAAAAGGTGTGGGTGCGAGAACACAGCCCTGTTTCACACCACTCAGGATAGGAAAGGGCTCTGATGAGGAGCCACCATGTTGAATTGTGCCTTTCATATTGTCATGGAATGAGGTGATGATACTTAGTAGCTTTGGTGGACATCCGATCTTTTCTAGTAGTCTGAAGAGACCACGTCTGCTGACGAGGTCAAAGGCTTTGGTGAGATCAATGAAAGCAATGTAGAGGGGCATCTGTTGTTCACGGCATTTCTCCTGTATCTGACGAAGGGAGAACAGCATGTCAATAGTCGATCTCTCTGCACGAAAGCCACACTGTGCCTCAGGGTAGACGCGCTCGGCCAGCTTCTGGAGCCTGTTCAGAGCGACTCGAGCAAAGACTTTCCCCACTATGCTGAGCAGGGAGATTCCACGGTAGTTGTTGCAGTCACCGCGGTCACCTTTGTTTTTATAGAGGGTGATGATGTTGGCATCGCGCATGTCCTGGGGTACTGCTCCCTCGTCCCAGCACAGGCATAGCAGTTCATGTAGTGCTGAGAGTATAGCAGGCTTGGCACTCTTGATTATTTCAGGGGTAATGCTGTCCTTCCCAGGGGCTTTTCGCTGGCTAGGGAATCAATGGCATCACTGAGTTCCGATTTGGTTGGCTGTATGTCCAGCTCATCCATGACTGGTAGAGGCTGGGCTGCATTGAGGGCAGTCTCAGTGACAGCATTCTCCTTGGAGTACAGTTCTAGGTAGTGCTCAACCCAGCGGTCCATCTGTTTGCGTTGGTCAGTGATTATGTCCCCCGATTTAGATTTGAGGGGGGTGATCTTCTTGATGGTTGGCCCAAGAGCTCTCTTCATGCCATCATACATTCCTCTGATGTTTCCGGTGTCTGAGGCCAGCTGAATATGACTGCATAGGTGTTGCCAGTAGTCGTTTGCGCAACGCCTAGCTGTTCTTTGTGCAGTACTTCTGGCTGCTTTAAGTGCTGCGGATGTTAAATCGCTGGGGGCTTTCTTGTAGTTCAAAAGTGCAATGCGCTTAGCGGCTATGACAGGTTCCAGCTCTTCATTATGAGATTGAAACCAGTCTGCATTTCTCTTCGCACTTTTGCCGTAGGTGGTCAAAGCTGACTCATAGATGGCGTCTCTGATGTGGGCCCACTTGGTCTCAGCATCCCCTGTGGGAGTGTTTTGAAGGGCTGTTACAAGTGAATTTAGAAATTTTTGTAACAGCTGTGGGTGAGAAATTCTGCTCGTGTTGATGTGCGGGTGGCCCTTCTGCTTGGAATGATGCAACTTCTTTGGTCTGAGTCTAACCTTGCTGCACACCAGGGAGTGGTCGGTGTCGCAGTCCGCACTGTGGAAGCTGCGTGTGATTTGAACACTGTTTAAGGCGGCTCGCCTTGTGACAATGAGGTCTAGCTGGTGCCAACGACGTGATCTTGGGTGCCTCCATGAAACCTGGTGACAGGGTTTAGTGTGAAAGAACGAGTTGGTGATGCAGAGGTTATGATAGGTACACAACTCAAGCAGTCTCTGCCCGTTCTCATTCATCCTTCCAACGCCATAGCGCCCAAGGCAGGAGGGCCATGAGTCATGGTCGGCCCCAACCCTGGCATTAAAGTCCCCCAGCAGGAATAGGTGTTCGGTGTTGGGGATGCTGCTAATGATGTTATGGAGTTGTTCATAGAACTGGTCTTTAGTTTCAGGTGCGGAACAGAGTGTTGGAGCATAGATGCTGAGTAGGTGTACTGGACCAGAGGTGGTGAGCAGTCGGATGGACAGTATGCGTTCCGAGCCATTTGAGGGAGGCTCTATCATGCTGAGCAAGGAGTTTCTGATGGCGAAGCCCACTCCATGCTGTCTTGGTTCTTCAGGATCCCTGCCCTGCCAGAAGAAGGTGTAGTCTTGCTCTGCTAGAGAGCCACTCGCGGGGAGGCGAGTCTCCTGAAGTGCTGCAATGTCCACATTGAGTCTACTGAGCTCGTTGTTAATGATGACGGTCTTCCGAGAATCGTTGATTTGTGTAAGGTCTTCCGACAGGCCAGGACACATAGTTCTGACGTTCCAGCTTGCAAAGCGAAGGGCTGGTACCTTCTTTCCTTTTTTCATGTTGTTTGGTGCGGTGTATCAGTCCACCTTTCGGGCAATGACCCTGAGCTCCAAGCACCCATTGAAGCAGGCAGACTGTGGCGGGACAGAACCTTATTGACCGGGGGCTGCCCGGTTTGAGGCGGGCGGTAGCTGTCCAGTGAGGTGCAATGACCTCTCCCACCGACAAAGGCAACCCGTGGCGCCCAGTTTCTACGCCAATTTATCTGGACTTATAACCCGTAACTGCTGCCTTCCGTGTTGTTTCAGTCGCTGTGAGGCAACTATGGAGTGACCTCTCCATGGCGCATGCCTGGGCAAATTTATGGAGGTTGAGAGTTGCCCAGTCGTCAAAACCCCCCTCTCGGCCTTTCTGGTGGGGTCCAAAGGAGTGCAGGACACGACGTTTGGCACCAGTATGGCTGCAGGAACTGCCGGAAACATGCCAAAGGTGACACATGACCGCCTACGGGGTTCCGCTCCGGATTTTCTGTTAGGGTTTACTCCCTTAGCCTTGGTCTCTCCCGAGACGCCCACAAGGCAGTGGGGTTGTTGGGGCCCCTACACAGGTGTAGGATGGTGCCGGTGGGAGGAGGGGATGCAAGGGGGAGGGGTAGAGGGAGGGGGTGGGGGGGGGTGCAGGGGAAGGGGGTGCGGGGTGAAGATGGTGCGAGGGGGGGGCGGGCTGGGACGGGGTTGTGAGGGGGTGAGCTGAGAGGGTGGAGCAGGGAAGGGGACGGGGGTGGGGGGGGGGGTGGAAGGGGGGTAAAGGGGGGGGGAGGGGGGGTGGAATCTGGTGCAGGTAATAAGCCATTTCCTCAGTGCCCACCATCGACGTCCGGAAAGCTCATCCACGTCCTTCGGGAGGTGAAGCATCATTTGGCAGACTTAGAGGTGATTACATTTGCTAAGGGTTTTTTTTTGCAGTGGTTTAAATAAAGGCATGCAGCATTGCCGACAGTGCGCTGTCCCATTTATATTAACCCACAGTAATCCCATATTCCCTACCACCTACCTACTCTCGAGGCAATTTACAATAGCCAATTTACCTATCACCTGCAAGTCTTAGTGAACCTTTGTGCTACTCCCTCTATGGCAAGTATTTCCTTCCTTAGATAAGGAGACCAAAACTGTACACAATACATCAAGTACGGTCTCACCAAGGCTCTATACAATTGCAGCAATACATCTTTACTCCTGTACTCAAACACCCTTGCAACGAAGGCCAACATACCATTTGCCTTCTTAATTGCTTGCTGCACCTGCATATTAGTGACTTGTGAGCTCTGAAACATCCACACCAGTATTTTAAAAAGACAACAGAGAAATCTTGCAGCCCTTTAACAGCAGAAAAAGGGACAGATTGTTCCCATATCGCCTTTACTTATCCTGTTTCTCCCTTATACCAGCTGTCAATTCCTGATGTTTGCTATCTAACCTCATTTGGGAAAAACGGTCAGTAAGGCATGTCTTTAATTTAAACTGCAAAAAGCAATAGCGTTTTTAAAAAAAAAACTCTAGTCCATTTAAAACAAATTGTTTGAAACTTCAAATTGGATTTCTGCTAGACATCTTCAAGGCTGAAGCTTATCTCTTACAAAACAAACTGTTCAGTGCCTTTTCACAGTTGCAAAATTAACTTTTAAATAAAAATAAAGCACTACACCAGCATCTTTAAAATGTAATTCAGTTTTTAATATCCCATTTCTGGGCGCACAATCTTAAATTGAAATGAATACACTCAACAATCACATTCACAATTTCAAACAGTTCAAAATCTGAACACTAATATAAATGTGTATACACATTGAAGAATCCACAAATTTAAAACAGCATCCAAGTCAATCGGGAGTTCCCATACACCATTCATATACATAGAAACTGAACCTTTTTTTCTCACAGCTGGTTTAACTTTTGCTGTGGGCCCTTTTAACTTATTTCTTCCTAACCCTGTTCCCCCAGTTCTCCTCGCCTGTATTCAGACTAGACATATGCTGTTTTTGCAACAAAGCAGTCGTACACTGGTTACACAGCTCCAAATCTTGGACTGCTGATAAGCCAGAAGGCTCCTTGCCTTCTTAACTTTTAACCTTTTCTGACCTAACCGACTTTGAATAAACTCTATGACTTCCCTATATGGCTTCCAATTGCCTACATTCAGGTATTGTCATTAACCCCCTGTGGGAGCAGCTTTGCTGAGCTTTTGCTTCTATAACTGTTATTTGAGTAAGTAGATTAATATAATCCTAGTGAATACGTATACATATATTCTTTCATATATGAGTTGAAAGTATAGCTACATATTAGTACAAAATGGAGTATTTGACCGAGGCATTGTGGGACAGATTAGTTAGCTCAGTTTGAGCTTGGTACAGCATAGCACAGACAACGAGAGGGCCCTCTCTTATGAGTGTAACTGCAGACTGCACGGCACCCTCAGGAATGCAGGCCCAATTAAAAGTGACAGTTGGAAGACTCAAGGATAATTGATGGGGCCTGAGATCATCAATTGGTGATCAGGGCTTGCATGAGCTGATCACGTTGCCACATGATGCCTAATCAGTAATCTAATTGGTACTATGTGTAATGTATGTAATCAATAACCGTTCTGATTGGATTGTGTCATGCCGGGATGGGCTGAGTAACTGTATATCCGTTGTGGATTTCCTTTGTCCGGTGGAGTAGCACTGGACCGCTTTTAGGTAAGGTGTGCACCCCATGATATCATGAAAAAAGTGTTTATTCTCAACGTCTGCGTCCGGAGAATTATTTGAATAATTGGGCATAATCTGGATTTTTCTCCAACAGTTTGGCGTAGTCGGCAGGATCCCTGAGTTCACGGGATCCAAAAGAACCTAATCGACCGGATCAGGGGTAAGTCAACTTTTCTGCGACTCTAATGCCTCAATCACCCAGCCTGAGCCGGAATTAAGAGGGCGACTGGGCCCCGCGTGAAGGCCAGGGTTAACTGGGAGAGGGGGACTAGGGACAAGGAAGAATTGGCTGAAATCTGATTAGAAAAGGTCTAAAAATTTTTTTAGACGAAATCCAGTAAAATTTGGCGAAATTGGTCGTAGCTTGAGTCTGCACGAGCTGGTCCTCCACCGGGTGGAGATGTGAGGCATGAGACAAAAGGGTTAGGACAGGAATGACTGGGGCTGTAACTAATCATACAAATTGACCCGACAGGCACGTGATCGTTGCTTCTGAGTACACGAGCTGATCTAGCCCTGGAGAAAAAGGCTGTGGGACAAAAGGGAGAATGAAAGAGCGTGGCCTGAGACACAGGGGTGAGCCGGTTAGCTGACCTTGAGAATTTAACATTAACTGCGCCTGTTCGTATCCTTGTATCTATACGTTTTCTTGTGTCTTGTTCGTTTTCTTTTATTCTAATGCTACTTGATTCATAGAAAAGAACTCGTAAGTGAAGAAGGTTTTTGAGAAAGTAGAAGGAAATCTGGACTCAACGGCTTCCAAGAGGGAAGGGTCGCCCCCGGGCACAAGTAATTTGTGTCCTCTGGAAAAAGGCGACCCACGTCCGTTTGCCCCCTCGAAGGAGAGGCAGAAGCGCCACGGTAAATATGTGTTTTAAAGAAAGGCATGTTTTAGAGTAAAAACAAGTTAATGTGTCTTTGATTCGACTGTGAGAATGTTGGAAGCTTCCGCGAATGAATTGAATGTCTGGGATGTACAGCTTGTGTTCTGTAGAACTTGTGTTCTGTAGAACTGACTGTCGTTAACTCTTTGTTGTCTGGCCTTAATGATGTGAGAATGAGTCTGTTACTTTTTCTATTTTTTACAAGTGTATATTTTGTGGGAACCTTGAGTCATGTTTTGGTTGTGAATTAGTTGAACCTGTGTGTGTTCCTTGACATCGGGACAGGGAATTTTGAAAGAGATTTGGTATTTTGAATTCGGAACCCATTACAGAAATCAATTTTCGAAGTTGTTTGGAATTGAATGAGTGTGAAAAGTGATTGTTGAGTGTGTTCATTTCGATTTAGTGTTGTACACCCAGGAATGGGATTTAAATTGAATTATATTTTAAGTTAAAATTTTATTTTTATTTTAAAAGTTGGTTTTGCAACTGTGAAAAGGCAATGAACAATTTTCTAAGAGATAAGCTTCAGCCTTGAAGGTCTGAAGATGTTTGGCAGAAATCCAATTTGAAGTGTACCACTCCTGCTTTAATTGGAGTTCCAGTTTAAAATCTGTCCTAGTTTTTTTTTTAGTTTAAATTAAAGACATATTTTACTGACTGTTTTAAGTAGCAAATGTCAGGAATTGAATATTGTTTTAAGGGAGAGAAGGATAAAAAAAAGGAGATAATGGGAAAGATTAAAGTTTGTGTAAGGACCTAGTGTTAAATCTTTTGTTGCAAGAATGTTAAATAACTTTTTCTTTAGTTTTTGGTTTTATTACAGTCATTTGAAAGGCGCCTGAAGAACAAGAAAAATGACGTAATTTACCTATCTTTTAAAATAAGCACGTGCTATTCTGTTCTGTGTGTAGTTAATAAGTATTATAAGTTAATAAGTCTGAATTGAATTAATACTATTAAGGTTAATTGACCTGTTTAAGTTGAAGAACTGGAAATTTCATTTGTTGCCACAATGAACTTTCAAGTTTATTATGTCATGTTTTGGAGGAGTCTTCAGTTCCGGTCAGAGGACTCACTCATATAACATTGGCAGTTTTGATTTTAAATATTATTGCAGTGAATTGGAATTTGGAATCATCTTTGTTTAAAAAAAAAATAATCCTTGGATTAGAAACCTCTTATTTAAGGATTTAAAAAAACCATTTAAAAAGGAGTTTAGTTCTTTTCCATTAAAACAAAAGGGTTACGTAAAGCGACGCAGTGGAGAATGCTTTGCTCCGCCCCCTTGGAGACAAGCAAGAAATGAACCCTGCTGCAACTATCTTTATCAATGAGACAAAGTGCTTGAGAAGGAGAGATAGTTGCAAGCACTTCTGTCTTTGACGTACAAAAAGTACAACCAAGTCTGGGCATAAGAAATTGGAATCAATAAACAAAATTTAATCGATCTGGGTGGTTATTTAAAGCATTCAAAGAGAAATTTACTGTTATTTGAATTTGGAATAATGTGAGATGTCGAAAATCCAGTTTAATTTGACAAGTTATTTAAGGAGTTAAAATGTCATCTAAGGTTAAAAAAAAACATAAACAATATACACTAATGTCTGGAATCAAATGGAAATGTTTGATTTCTGTTTTAAGGAATTATGAATATTAATTGTAAAGGTTCTCCAGGGCTCAAAATGAAATAGAATTATAATTAATGGGAATTGGCAATCAGATCTGGCTGATGCAAGCGCTAATAAAGGAATTCTGGGAATAAACAAATAGTGAAATAAACAGCTAATTTCCAAGAAGCCTCGAATTTTCCAGTGAAAGTCAGGAAAGTGTAGATAAGACTAGCAATTGATAGTTTTCTCTTGGAGATATGAGTTTTTAAAGAGAGCTACATTTGAAAGTCTGGCCATAACCTGAGACATCAGGACCCTGCAGGGGGAGGTAAGCAAAGATTTCAGATAGACACCACCAGCCCCCCCCCACTTTTCCTCACCGCTGATATTTGATCTTTTGATAAGATCACCTGAGAGTTCAGAATATGTGGCATGACAGTGGAATACCAGTGTAAGTGTGCAGATGTGATTTGTTATTTGGAAAGTAATGGAAGCATTCGTGGCATTTTCAACTTCAAAGGCGAGCAACCCTAAGGATACCAAAAGAATTAAAAAAAAAAATAGATTAAAATGGAGTGTGGTTTTTTTTTCGATCAGAGAAGAAAAAGGTTTTGTAAAGTGACGCAGCTCAGACGATTTTGCTCCGCCCCTTGGGGAAAAAACCCCCCCGCTGCAGCTGCTGTTTTTTTCCATTTAATCCACCACACAATTTTGCATTGCTGAGAGTAAAATTTATACATATTGGACATTGTTAAATGTTAAATTTCTAAATTGACAGATAGAATTGGACAAATTAACCCATTGGGCTCAGGGACAGAGCCACAGTGGATTCTTTGTGGGTTGTTTTTAAGCAGGTGACGACAGGCCATGTGAGAATTGATGCCACGGCAAAAGATCCAGCAGCTTTGAGAATTTAAGACCTTAATTGCAGACATCAAATATCACAGCATCTTTATCAATGAGACAATTTTCAGCATCTGCAGTATTTTGCTTTTATTTTAGTGGACAATTTAATCTACCAGGTGTGTCAGATTTTGACAGCAAAGGCCCTCCAGGGACCTTTTGTGTCAAAATCATTGGGGGGTGTACAAGGGAAGGAGCCAACAATCAAACCAGCATTCAAAATTTATTAAATGGACAACAAGCTCCAATCACCACGATTACCCCCACATTTTAATTACTAACAAGTAAGGTTACGACCCAACAGCCACAAGTGACTGGTCATGGACTATATGAACTATGGGGCATTGCATAACATGTTGGATGGGAAGTGTGTACGGTGTTCCACAGATGACCGTGCTAACTGCATGACCAGACAGAAAGGGGAAGGGGTAACTGAGAGCTGTGTCTTTGGAATTGTTTGTGCCCCTTCCATTGGGCAACAGATGATAAGGAAAGTTGAAAGGAACATGGATGTGTGTGGGTACATCGAGCCCAGGAGAAGCGTTGTATGATAATGTTAAACATGAGATTGTGCCTGTCCTGGTCAATATCTCAGGGATGCAAATGCTGGGATATTGTACGGAACAGGCAAGAAATATGTATAGTGTATTAAGTAAGATTGTAATGCAGCAGGCTGCCGGTGCCATGGGTGCCACTAGATTTAGAGGCCAGGATCAACTTTATAGAACAAAGTAGAAAATACAGGAGTGATAAGGGAAAGGATTACATAAAATACAATGATATTTTACCCTATGTTATGGAAATTGGAAAAGAGGTAATTGGAACAACATTGTCCACTGTCTGAGTGTAGTCTGGAAAACCAGGTGGTCATACGTCCTCATCCTAAATATAAAACGGCATAATCAAAATGTGGGTTTAATGCCACTGTAAATTACACCATGGAGACTAGGAAAGCATTGTCAGAGCTAACCCATGTGGCCTATATGGGAAAGGGGAGATATTGCTTAACCACCACAGCAAAGGAGTACCAGTATGGACATAAACGGACTTGTCCGGTGAGCAACAGTACATTTTGGTTCAACCCACAAATACCAACCCGAGTAGGGAAGATGGAGTTGGTACAGATACATAAGCAAAAGACAGAAACAATAACTGTGACAGAAAGTATTAAGGAGGATTTGACTATTCAGCCATTGCCCACACGCTTGGGTAAAGAGAGACAGCAGCTAGAAGTCATTGCTGTAGTGTACTACAATTTGGAACAACAGTCGAAGATGCTACAAGATGAGATTGACGAGATAAATGATTCTACCTGGCAGGAGGACTTATGGAACTGGGGGTCAGACGTGCAGATACACCCCTGGTTTAGAATTATCTCCCATGTCCTGATAGTGGTTTTGGGTATCATGGTGTTAGATGTGACAAACTTAATTTGGCAACTTTAGAAATTAATTAGGCGATATAAGAGGATGTCTGAAGACAGGTTGGACAGCTACCCGAAAAAGCAATTAGTGTTCGAACTTGCTCTGTCAAAGGAGGGACAATTAGTTATGCCATAAAAGGGTAATTGTATAACCTTTTCATATAGACTTAAAATGAATTAATGAATGATCAATGTACTCTAAGATGTTTGTACAATCGAAATTGTAATTGTATAAGTGTACCACCTTTTATATTGTAAACGAGTAACTGAAGCCCTTGCAAAACTTATGCCTTTACAGAATTTCCGCAGGACCCTCTTGTGGCACAAGCAGGCAACGTATTGAGTGTGACCCCTCCGGGTGTTGAAGGCTCTTTCTAGACAAATAGAGACCATTAAAGGCACCTCGGTGGGATCAAGGGAATGATTCTTGAAAGGGTTTTGAAGAGTCAAGAGGGGGACTGTGGGAACGGAATTTTAGAATTTTAAGAACAGAATTTTATGGGGACATTTAAAATGAAATTAATCAATCATGTATTGCTAACAAGCTAGCTTCAGTGCTGCAGGGAGGGACAGCTTATCAGAAATAACTTCATAACTTCAGGGCTGCAGAGGCAACTTGGCCTTGCAGCTGGTACAGCGCGATGGCAGAAAGAGACATTATGTTTCAGAGGCATTTTAAGCCCCCTACCTCTCCCCTCTGCATACGATGATGTTTTATTATCATGGTATGATAAAAGGAGGGATATGGGAATTGTTTTGGTGAGCTTTTGCTTCTATAACTGTTATTTGAGTAAGTAGATTAATATAATCCTAGTGAATACGTATACATATATTCTTTCATATATGAGTTGAAAGTATAGCTACATATTAGTACAAAATGGAGTATTTGACCGAGGCATTGTGGGACAGATTAGTTAGCTCGCAGTTTGAGCCTGGTACAGCATAGCACAGACAACGAGAGGGCCCCCTCTTATGAGTGTAACTGCAGACTGCACGGCATCCTCAGGAATGCAGGCCCAATTAAAAGTGACAGTTGGAAGACTCAAGGATAAGTGATGGGGCCTGAGATCATCAATTGGTGATCAGGGCTTGCATGAGCTGATCACGTTGCCACATGATGCCTAATCAGTAATCTAATTGGTACTATGTGTAATGTATGTAATCAATAACCGTTCTGATTGGATTGTGTCATGCCGGGATGGGCTGAGTAACTGTATATCCGTTGTGGATTTCCTTTGTCCGGTGGAGTAGCACTGGACCTCTTTTAGGTAAGGTGTGCACCCCATGATATCATGAAAAAAGTGTTTATTCTCAAATTCTGCGTCCGGAGAATTTGTTGAATAATTGGGCAGAATCTGGATTTTTCTCCAGCAGTTTGCCGTAGTCGGCAGGATCCCTGAGTTCACGGGATCCAAAAGAACCTAATCGACCGGATCAGGGGTAAGTCAACTTTTCTGCGACTCTAATGCCTCAATCACCCAGCCTGAACCGGAATTAAGAGGGCGACTGGGCCCCGCGTGAAGGCCAGGGTTAACTGGGAGAGGGGGACTAGGGACAAGGAAGAATTGGCTGAAATCTGATTAGAAAAGGTCTAAAAATTTTTTTAGACGAAATCCAGTAAAATTTGGCGAAATTGGTCGTAGCTTGAGTCTGCACGAGCTGGTCCTCCACCGGGTGGAGATGTGAGGCATGAGACAAAAGGGTTAGGACAGGAATGACTGGGGCTGTAACTAATAATACAAATTGACCCGACAGGCACGTGATCGTTGCTTCTGAGTACACGAGCTGATCTAGCCCTGGAGAAAAAGGCTGTGGGACAAAAGGGAGAACGAAAGAGCGTGGCCTGAGACACAGGGGTGAGCCGGTTAGCTGACCTTGAGAATTTAACATTAACTGCGCCTGTTCATATCCTTGTATCTATACGTTTTCTTGTGTCTTGTTCGTTTTCTTTTATTCTAATGCTACTTGATTCATAGAAAAGAACTCGTAAGTGAAGAAGGTTTTTGAGAAAGTAGAAGGAAATCTGGACTCAACGGCTTCCAAGAGGGAAGGGTCGCCCCCGGGCACAAGTAATTTGTGTCCTCTGGAAAAAGGCGACCCACGTCCGTTTGCCCCCTCGAAGGAGAGGCAGAAGCGCCACGGTAAATATGTGTTTTAAAGATAGGTATGTTTTAGAGTAAAAACAAGTTACTGTGTCTTTGATTCGACTGTGAGAATGTTGGAAGCTTCCGCGAATGAATTGAATGTCTGGGATGTACAGCTTGTGTTCTGTAGAACTTGTGTTCTGTAGAACTGACTGTCGTTAACTCTTTGTTGTCTGGCCTTAATGATGTGAGAATGAGTCTGTTACTTTTTCTATTTTTTACAAGTGTATATTTTGTGGGAACCTTGAGTCATGTTTTGGTTGTGAATTAGTTGAACCTGTGTGTGTTCCTTGACATCGGGACAGGGAATTTTGAAAGAGATTTGGTATTTTGAATTCGGAACCCATTACAGAAATCAATTTTCGAAGTTGTTTGGAATTGAATGAGTGTGAAAAGTGATTGTTGAGTGTGTTCATTTCGATTTAGTGTTGTGCACCCAGGAATGGGATTTAAATTGAATTATACTTTAAGTTAAAATTTTATTTTTATTTTAAAAGTTGGTTTTGCCACTGTGAAAAGGCAATGAACAATTTTCTAAGAGATAAGCTTCAGCCTTGAAGGTCTGAAGATGTTTGGCAGAAATCCAATTTGAAGTTTACAACTCCTGCTTTAATTGGAGTTCCAGTTTAAAATCTGTTCTAGTTTTTTTTTTAGTTTAAATTAAAGACATATTTTACTGACTGTTTTAAGTAGCAAATGTCAGGAATTGAATATTGTTTTAAGGGAGAGAAGGATAAAAAAAAGGAGATAATGGGAAAGATTAAAGTTTGTGTAAGGACCTAGTGTTAAATCTTTTGTTGCAAGAATGTTAAATAACTTTTTCTTTAGTTTTTGGTTTTATTACAGTCATTTGAAAGGCGCCTGAAGAACAAGAAAAATGACGTAATTTACCTATCTTTTAAAATAAGCACGTGCTATTCTGTTCTGTGTGTAGTTAATAAGTAGTATAAGTTAATAAGTCTGAATTGAATTAATACTATTAAGGTTAATTGACCTGTTTAAGTTGAAGAACTGGAAATTTCATTTGTTGCCACAATGAACTTTCAAGTTTATTATGTCATGTTTTGGAGGAGTCTTTGGTTCCGGTCAGAGGACTCATTCATATAACATTGGCAGTTTTGATTTTAAATATTATTGCAGTGAATTGGAATTTGGAATCATCTTTGTTTAAAAAAAAAATAATCCTTGGATTAGAAACCTCTTATTTAAGGATTTTAAAAAACCATTTAAAAAGGAGTTTAGTTCTTTTCCATTAAAACAAAAGGGTTACGTAAAGCGACGCAGTGGAGAATGCTTTGCTCCGCCCCCTTGGAGACAAGCAAGAAATGAACCCTGCTGCAACTATCTTTATCAATGAGACAAAGTGCTTGAGAAGGAGAGATAGTTGCAAGCACTTCTGTCTTTGACGTACAAAAAGTACAACCAAGTCTGGGCATAAGAAATTGGAATCAATAAACAAAATTTAATCGATCTGGGTGGTTATTTAAAGCACTCAAAGGGAAATTTATTGTTATTTGAATTTGGAATAATGTGAGATGTCGAAAATCCAGTTTAATTTGACAAGTTATTTAAGGAGTTAAAATGTCATCTAAGGTAAAAAAAAACATAAACAATATACACTAATGTCTGGAATCAAATGGAAATGTTTGATTTCTGTTTTAAGGAATTATGAATATTAATTGTAAAGGTTCTCCAGGGCTCAAAATGAGAGAGAATTATAATTAATGGGAATTGGCAATCAGATCTGGCTGATGCAAGCGTTAATAAAGGAATTCTGGGAATAAACAAATAGTGAAATAAACAGCTAATTTCCAAGAAGCCTCGAATTTTCCAGTGAAAGTCAGGAAAGTGTAGATAAGACTAGCAATTGATAGTTTTCTCTTGGAGATATGAGTTTTTAAAGAGAGCTACATTTGAAAGTCTGGCCATAACCTGAGACATCAGGACCCTGCAGGGGGAGGTAAGCAAAGATCTCAGATAGACACCACCAGCCCCCCCCCACTTTTCCTCACCGCTGATATTTGATCTTTTGATAAGATCACCTGAGAGTTCAGAATATGTGGCATGACAGTGGAATACCAGTGTAAGTGTGCAGATGTGATTTGTTATTTGGAAAGTAATGGAAACATTCGTGGCATTTTCAACTTCAAAGGCGAGCAACCCTAAGGATACCAAAATAATTTTAAAAAATAGATTAAAATGGAGTGTGGTTTTTTTTTCGATCAGAGAAGAAAAAGGTTTTGTAAAGTGACGCAGCTCAGACGATTTTGCTCCGCCCCTTGGGGAAAAAACCCCCCCGCTGCAGCTGCTGTTTTTTTCCATTTAATCCACCACACAATTTTGCATTGCTGAGAGTAAAATTTATACATATTGGACATTGTTAAATGTTAAATTTCTAAATTGACAGATAGAATTGGACAAATTAACCCATTGGGCTCAGGGACAGAGCCACAGTGGATTCTTTGTGGGTTGTTTTTAAGCAGGTGACGACAGGCCATGTGAGAATTGATGCCACGGCAAAAGATCCAGCAGCTTTGAGAATTTAAGACCTTAATTGCAGACATCAAATATCACAGCATCTTTATCAATGAGACAATTTTCAGCATCTGCAGTATTTTGCTTTTATTTTAGTGGACAATTTAATCTACCAGGTGTGTCAGATTTTGACAGCAAAGGCCCTCCAGGGACCTTTTGTGTCAAAATCATTGGGGGGTGTACAAGGGAAGGAGCCAACAATCAAACCAGCATTCAAAATTTATCAAACGGACAACAAGCCCCAATCACCACGATTACCCCCACATTTTAATTACTAACAAGTAAGGTTACGACCCAACAGCCACAAGTGACTGGTCATGGACTATTTGAACTATGGGGCATTGCATAACATGTTGGATGGGAAGTGTGTACGGTGTTCCACAGATGACCGTGCTAACTGCGTGACCAGACAGAAAGGGGACGGGGTAACTGAGAGCTGTGTCTTTGGAATTGTTTGTGCCCCTTCCATTGGGCAACAGATGATAAGGAAAGTTGAAAGGAACATGGATGTGTGTGGGTACATCGAGCCCAGGAGAAGCGTTGTATGATAATGTTAAACATGAGATTGTGCCTGTCCTGGTCAATATCTCAGGGATGCAAATGCTGGGATATTGTACGGAACAGGCAAGAAATATGTATAGTGTATTAAGTAAGATTGTAATGCAGCAGGCTGCCGGTGCCATGGGTGCCACTAGATTTAGAGGCCAGGATCAACTTTATAGAACAAAGTAGAAAATACAGGAGTGATAAGGGAAAGGATTACATAAAATACAATGATATTTTACCCTATGTTATGGAAATTGGAAAAGAGGTAATTGGAACAACATTGTCCATTGTCTGAGTGTAGTCTGGAAAACCAGGTGGTCATACGTCCTCATCCTAAATATAAAACGGCATAATCAAAATGTGGGTTTAATGCCACTGTAAATTACACCATGGAGACTAGGAAAGCATTGTCAGGACTAACCCATGTGGCCTATATGGGAAAGGGGAGATATTGCTTAACCACCACAGCGAAGGAGTACCAGTATGGACATAAATGGACTTGGCCGGTGAGCAACAGTACATTTTGGTTCAACCCACAAATAACAACCCAAGTAGGGAAGATGGAGTTGGTACAGATACATAAACAAAAGACAGAAATGATAACTGTGACAGAAAGTATTAAGGAGGATTTGACTATTCAGCCATTGCCCACACGCTTGGGTAAAGAGAGACAGCAGCTAGAAGTCATTGCTGTAGTGTACTACAATTTGGAACAACAGTCGAAGATGCTACAAGATGAGATTGACGAGATAAATGATTCCACCTGGTGGGAGGACTTATGGAACTGGGGGTCAGACGTGCAGATACACCCCTGGTTTAGAATTATCTCCCATGTCCTGATAGTGGTTTTGGGTATCATGGTGTTAGATGTGACATACTTAATTTGGCAACTTTAGAAATTAATTAGGCGATGTAAGAGGATGTCTGAAGACAGGTTGGACAGCTACCCGAAAAGCAATTAGTGTTCGAACTTGCTCTGTCAAAGGAGGGACAATTAGTTATGCCATAAAAGGGTAATTGTATAACCTTTTCATATATACTTAAAATGAATTAGTGAATGATCAGTATACTCTAAGATGTTTGTACAATCAAAATTGTAATTGTATAAGTGTACCACCTTTTATATTGTAAACGAGTAACTGAAGCCCTTGCAAAACTTATGCCTTTACAGAGTTCCCGCAGGCCCCTATTATGGCACAAGCAGGCAACGTATTGAGTGCGACCCCTCCGGGTGTTGAAGGCTCTTTCTAGACAAATAGAGACCATTAAAGGCACCTCGGTGGGATCAAGGGAATGATTCTTGAAAGGGTTTTGAAGAGTCAAGAGGGGGGACTGTGGGAACGGAATTTTAGAATTTTAAGAACAGAATTTTATGGGGACATTTAAAATGAAATTAATCAACCATGTATTGCTAACAAGCTAGCTTCAGTGCTGCAGGGAGGGACAGCTTATCAGAAATAACTTCATAACTTCAGGGCTGCAGAGGCAACTTGGCCTTGCAGCTGGTACAGCGCGATGGCAGAAAGAGACATTATGTTTCAGAGGCATTTTAAGCCCCCTACCTCTCCCCTCTGCATACGATGATGTTTTGTTATCATGATATGATAAAAGGAGGGATATGGGAATTGTTTTGGTGAGCTTTTGCTTCTATAACTGTTATTTGAGTAAGTAGATTAATATAATCCTAGTGAATACGTATACATATATTCTTTCATATATGAGTAGAAAGTGTAGCTACATATTGGTACAAAATGGAGTATTTGACCGAGGCATTGTGGGACAGATTAGTCAGCTCACAGTTTGAGCCTGGTAAAGCATAGCACAGACGAGAGGGCCCCCCCCCCTCTTATCAGTGTAACTGCAGACTGCACAGCACCCTCAGGAATGCAGGCCCAATTAAAAGTGACAGTTGGAAGACTCAAGGATAATTGATGGGGCCTGAGATCATCAATTGGTGATCAGGGCTTGCATGAGCTGATCACGTTGCCACATGATGCCTAATCAGTAATCTAATTGGTACTATGTGTAATGTATGTAATCAATAACCGTTCTGATTGGATTGTGTCCAGCCGGGATGGGCTGAGTAACTGTATATCCGTTGTGGATTTCCTTTGTCCGGTGGAGTAGCACTGGACCGCTTTTAGGTAAGGTGTGAACCCCATGATATCATGAATAAAGTGTTTATTCTCAAATTCTGCATCCGGAGAATTTGTTGAATAATTGGGCAGAATCTGGATTTTTCTCCAACACCCCCTGTACTTCATTGATGGGTAGTTTATCTAACTTTCCCTTGAAGACCTGTTTGATATCTTTGGGCAACATATTTATATGCTATCTATTCTCTCATAAGTGCCTTTGATCACTGGTGGGTCCGTTAGGGTCCTCACACTGCAATAATGTTCCCCTGCAGAGACGCGTGTGGGCCGGACTCGCTAATCTCAAGATTATTTCTTTCTCTCAGAGTTCACAACCTAGTCACGTCCCATCTGGGTCACCGCTTGTAGTCAAGAGTCAACCTGTGAAGATTTAACTCCTTACTCATAATGGTATCGGGCGTGACAACAGTTCAGGCGCAAAGTTACATTTAGAGACAAGTCAGAACAAGTTTCATGCAAACTATGGCAATGAACTCGGGCAGTGATTTACAGTCTAACGTGTGCTATATACGTCCCATATTCATCCTGGATGGGGAGCGCACTTCTTCACTTGCAGATTTTTGTCTTTGAACTTCTCTTCTTTTCTCTTTGTTTTCTTGCTTCTGGTTCTCTCCACCATACAGACCAGACCGGTAGGATCTCTTTTATCCTGGCTCTTATCCAATTAAACCCTCCCATTGGTGAGGATTTTCCTCCAGATTTGGGGAGGAATTACCCCCAGTATTGGGGAGGATATTCCTCCAGTGTTGGGGAAGATTTTCCCCCAGTATTGGGGAGGATTTTCCTCCAACATTGGGGAAGACTGTCCAACAGCATTGGGGAAATGTTCATCCACTTTTGGAGAGGTCTTTCCTCCAGTATTGATATGTATTTTCCTCCAGTATTGGGGGGACTTTTCCTCCAGTATTGGGGAAGATTTTCCTCCAGTATTGGGGACGATTGTGCTCCAGTATAGGACAGGATTTTCCTCCCGTATTGGGGAAGACATTCCTCCAGTATTGTGGACGATTATCCTCCAGCATTGGGGAAGACTGTCCGACAGCACTGGGGAGATTTACGTCCAATTTCCGAGAGGTCTTCCTCCAGTATTGGGGAGGATTTTCCTCCAGTATTGGGGAAGGTTTTCCTCCAGTATTGGGGAAGGTTTTCCTCCAGTATTGGGGAGGATTTTCCTCCAGTATTGGGGAAGGTTTTCCTCCAGTATTGGGGAGGATTTTCCTCCAGTATTGGGGAGGATTTTCCTCCAGTATTGGGGAAGGTTTTCCTCCAGTATTGGGAAGGATTTTCCTCCATTATTGGGAAGGATTTTCCTCCAGTATTGGGGAGGATTTTCCTCCATTATTGGGGAGGATTTTCCTCCAGTATTGGGGAGGGTTTTCCTCCAGTATTGGGGAAGGTTTTCCTCCAGTATTGGGGAGGATTTTCCTCCAGTATTGGGGAAGGTTTTCCTCCAGTATTGGGGAGGATTTTCCTCCAGTATTGGGGAGGATTTTCCTCCAGTATTGGGGAAGGTTTTCCTCCAGTATTGGGAAGGATTTTCCTCCATTATTGGGAAGGATTTTCCTCCAGTATTGGGGAGGATTTTCCTCCATTATTGGGGAGGATTTTCCTCCAGTATTGGGGAGGGTTTTCCTCCAGTATTGGGGAAGGTTTTCCTCCAGTATTGGGGAGGATTTTCCTCCAGTATTGGGGAAGGTTTTCCTCCAGTATTGGGGAGGATTTTCCTCCAGTATTGGGGAGGATTTTCCTCCAGTATTGGGGAAGGTTTTCCTCCAGTATTGGGAAGGATTTTCCTCCATTATTGGGAAGGATTTTCCTCCAGTATTGGGGAGGATTTTCCTCCAGTATTGGGGAAGATTTTCTTCCAGTATTGGGGACGACTGTCCTCCAGTATTGGGGAGGATTTTCCTCCAGTACTGGGGAGGATTTTCCTCCAGTATTGGGGAAGATATTCCTCCAGTATTGGGGAGGATTTTCCTCCAGTATTGGGGAAGATATTCCTCCAGTATTGGGGAGGGTTTTCCTCCAGTATTGGGGAAGATATTCCTCCAGTATTGGGGAGGGTTTTCCTCCAGTATTGGGGAGGATTTCCCACCAATATTGGGGAGGTTTTCCTCCAGTTTTGGGGAGGATTTTCCTCCATTATTGGGGAGGATTTCCCTCCAATATTGGGGAGGGTTTTCCTCCAGTATTGGGGAGGATTTTCCTCCAGTATTGGGGAGGATTTTCCTCCAGTATTGGGGAGGATTCTCCTCCATTATTGGGGAGGATTTTCCTCCAATATTGGGGAGGATTTTCCTCCAGTATTGGGGAGGATTTTCCTCCATTATTGGGGAGGATTTCCCTCCAATATTGGGGAGGATTTTCCTCCATTATTGGGGAGGATTTTCCTTCAATATTGGGGAGGATTTTCCTCCATTGTTGGGGAGGATTTTCTTCCATTATTGGGGAGGATATCCCTCCAATATTGAGGAGGATTTTCCTCCAGTATTGGGGAGGGTTATCCTCCAGTATTGGGGAAGATATTCCTCCAGTATTGGGGAGGATTTTCCTCCAGTATTGGGGAGGGTTATCCTCCAGTATTGGGGAGGATTTGCCTCCAGTATTGGGAGGATTTTCCTCCAGTATTGGAGAGGATTTTCCTCCAGTATTGGGGAAGATATTCCTCCAGTATTGGGGAGGATTTTCCTACATTATTGGGGAGGAATTTCCACCATTATTGGAGTCGATTATCCTCCATAATTGGTCAGGACATTCCTCCAACTTTGGGGACGATTTTCCTCCAGTATTGGGGCGGATTCTCCTCCAGTATTATGGAGGATTTTCCTCCAGTATTGGGGAAGATTGGCCTGCAATACCGGCGAGGAATTTCTTCCAGAATTGGGGAGGATTTTGCTCCGCATTTGGGGATGGTTTTCCTCATGTATTGGGGAGGATTTAGCTCCAGTATTTGGGAGGATTAACCCCCAATATTGGGGAGGATCTTCCTCCAGTATTAGGGAAGATTTTCCTCCAGTATTGGGGACGATTGTGCTCCAGTATAGGACAGGATTTTCCTCCCGTATTGGGGAAGATATTCCTCCAGTATTGTGGAAGACTGTCCGACAGCACTGGGGACATTTACTTCCAATTTCCGAGAGGTCTTTCCTCCAGTATTGGGGAGGATTTTCCTCCAGTATTGGGGAGGATTTTCCTCCAGTATTGGGGAGGGTTTTCCTCCAATATTGGGTAAGATATTCCTCCAGTATTGGGGAGGATTTTCCTCCATTATTGGGGAGGATTTCCCTCCAGTATTGGGGAGGATTTGCATCCAGATTTGGGGAGGAGATTCCTCATGTATTGGGGAGGGTGTCCTCCAGTATAATGGAGGATTTTCCTCCAGTATTGGGGAGGATTTTCCTCCAGTATTGGGGAATATATTCCTCCAGTATTGGGGAGGATTTTCCTCCAGTATTGGGGAAGATATTCCTCCAGTATTGGGGAGGAGTTTCCTCCAGTATTGGGGAGGATTTTCCTCCAGTATTGGGGAGGATTTTCCTCCATTATTGGGGAGGATCTTCCTCCATTATTGGGGAGGATTTCCCTCCAATATTGGGGAGGATTTTCCTCCATTATTGGGGAGGATTTTCCTCCATTATTGGGGAGCATTTTCCTCCAATATTGGGGAGGATTTTCCTCCAGTATTAGGGAGGATTTTCCTCCATTATTGGGGAGGGTTTCCCTCCATTATTGGGGAGGAATTTCCTCCATTATTGGGGAGGATGTTCCTCCGTTATTGTGGAGGATTTTCCTCCATTATTGGGGAGGATTTCGCTCCAATATTGGGGAGGCATTTCCTCCATTATTTGGGAGGATTTCCCTTCAATATTGGGGAGGATTTTCCTCCATTATTGGGGAGGATTTTCCTCCAGTATTGGGGAGGGTTTTCCTCCAGTATTGGGGAGGATTTTCCTCCAGTATTGGGGACGATGTTCCTCCAGCATTGGGGAGGATTGTCCTCCAGTATTGGGTAAGATATTCCTCCAGTATTGGGGAGGATGTTCCTCCATTATTGGGGAGGATTTCCCTCCAGTATTGGGGAGGATTTGCATCCAGATTTGGGGAGGAGATTCCTCATGTATTGGGGAGGATTTCCTCCAGGATAATGGAGGATTTTCCTCCAGTATTGGGGAGGATTTTCCTCATTATTGGGGAATATATTCCTCCAGTATTGGGGAGGATTTTCCTCCAGTATTGGGGAAGATATTCCTCCAGTATTGGGTAGGATTTTCCTCCAGTATTGGGGAGGATTTTCCTCCAGTATTGGGGAGGATTTCCCTCCATTATTTGGGAGGATATTCCTCCAGTATTGGGGAAGATATTCCTCCAGTATTGGGGAAGGTTTTCCTCCAGTATTGGGGAGGACTTTCCTCCAGTATTGGGGAGGATTTTCCTCCAGTATTGGGGAGGAATTTCCTCCAGTATTGGGGAAGATATTCCTCCAGTATTGGGGAGGATTTTCCTACGTTATTGGGGAGGATTTCCCTCCAGTATTGGGGAGGAATTTGCACCATTATTGGAGTTGATTATCCTCCATAATTGGTCAAGACTTTCCTCCAACATTGGGGCCGATCTTCCCCCACTATTGGGGAGGATTTTCCTCCAGTATTGGTGAGGATCTCCCCCCAGTATTGGGGAGGATTTTCCTCCAGTTTTGGGGAGGAGTTTCCCCCAGTATTGGGGAGGATTTTCCCCCAGTATTGGTGAGGATTTCCCTCTAATATTGGGGAGGAGTTTCCTCCGGTACTGTGGAGGTTTTTCCTCCAGCATTGGGGAAGATATTACTCCAGTATTGAAGAGGATTTTTCTCCTGTATTGGGGAGATTTACCTCCAGTATTGAGGAGGATTTACCCCCTGGATTGGGGCAGAATTTCCACCCGTATTGGGGAGGAATTGCCACCAGCATTGGTAAGGCTTTTCCTCCAGTATTGGGGAAGCTTTTCCTCCAGTTTTGGGGAGGATGTTCCTCCAGTATTGGGGAGGATTTTCCTCCAGTATTGGCGAGCATTTTCCTCCAGTATTGGGGAGGATTTTCCTCCCGTATTGGGGAGCATTTTCCTCCAGTATTGGGGAGGATTTGCCTCCAGTATTGGGGAGCATTTTCCTCCAGTATTGGGGAGGATTTTCCTCCAGCATTAAGGAGGATTTTCCTCCAATATTGGGAAGGATTTTCCACCAGTATTGGGGAGGGTTTTCCTCCAGTATTGGGAAGGATTTTCCACCAGTATTGGGGAGGATTTTCCTCCAATATTGGGAAGGATTTTCCACCAGTACTGGGGAGGATTTTCCTCCAGTATTGGGTAGCATTTTCCTCCAGTATTGGGGTGGATTTTCCTCCAGTATTGGGAAGGATTTTCCACCAGTATTGGGGAGGATTTTCCTCCAGTATTGGGGAGGATTTTCCTCCAGTATTGGGAAGGATTTTCCACCAGTATTGGGGAGGATTTTGCTCCAGTATGGGGGAGGATTTTTCTCCACTATGGGGGATGATTTTCCTCCAGTATTGGGGATGTTTCCCCTCCAGTATTTGGGAGGATTTACCCCCAGTATTCGGGAGGAATTCCCTCCATTATTGGTGAGGATTTTCCTCCAGTATTGGGGAAGACATTCCTCCAGTATTGGGGACTATTTGCCTCTCGTGTTGGGGAGGATTTTCCTCCAGTATTAGGGACGATTTTCCTCCAGTATTGGGAATGATTGTCCACCAGTATTAGGGACGATTTTCCTCCAGTATTCGGGACGATTTTCCTCCAGTATTGGGGACGGTTTTCCTCCAGTATTGGGGACGATTTTCCTCCAGTATTAGGGAGGATTTTCCTCCATTATTGGGGAGGATTTCCCTACAATATAGGGGAGGCTTTCCTCCATTATTGGGGAGGAATTTCCTCCATTATTGGGGAGGATGTTCCTCCGTTATTGGGGAGGATTTTCCTCCATTATTGGGGAGGATTTCGCTCCAATATTGGGGAGGAATTTCCTCCATTATTTGGGAGGATTTCCCTTCAATATTGGGGAGGTTTTCCTCCATTATTGGGGAGGATTTTCCTCCAGTATTTGGGGAGGGTTTTCCTCCAGTATTGGGGAGGATGTTCCTCCATTATTGGGGAGGATTTCGCTCCAATATTGGGGAGGAATTTCCTCCATTATTTGGGAGGATTTCCCTTCAATATTGGGGAGGTTTTCCTCCATTATTGGGGAGGATTTTCCTCCAGTATTTGGGGAGGGTTTTCCTCCAGTATTGGGGAGGGTTTTCCTCCAGTATTGGGGAGGATTTTCCTCCAGTATTGGGGATGATGTTCCTCCAGCATTGGGGAGGATTGTCCTCCAGTATTGGGTAAGATATTCCTCCAGTATTGGGGAGGATGTTCCTCCATTATTGGGGAGGATTTCCCTCCAGTATTGGGGAGGATTTGCGTCCAGATTTGGGGAGGAGATTCCTCATGTATTGGGGAGGATTTCCTCCAGGATAATGGAGGATTTTCCTCCAGTATTGGGGAGGATTTTCCTCATTATTGGGGAATATATTCCTCCAGTATTGGGGAGGATTTTCCTCCAGTATTGGGGAAGATATTCCTCCAGTATTGGGTAGGATATTCCTCCAGTATTGGGGAGGATTTTCCTCCAGTATTGGGGAGGATTTTCCTCCAGTATTGGGGAGGATTTTCCTCCAGTATTGGGGAGGATTTCCCTCCAATATTGGGGAGCATTTTCCTCCAGTATTGGGGACGATTGTCCTCCAGTATTGGGGAGCATTTTCCTCCAGTATTGGGGAGCATTTTCCTCCAGTATTGGGGAGGATTTGCCTCCAGTATTAGGGAGGATTTCCCTCCAATATTGGGGAGCATTTTCCTCCAGTATTGGGGACGATTGTCCTCCAGTATTGGGGAGCATTTTCCTCCAGTATTGGGGAGGATTTTCCTCCAGCATTAGGGAGGATTTTCCTCCAATATTGGGAAGGATTTTCCACCAGTATTGGGGAGGAGTTTCCTCCAGTATTGGGAAGGATTTTCCACCAGTATTGGGGAGGATTTTCCTCCAATATTTGGAAGGATTTTCCACCAGTATTGGGGAGGATGTTCCTCCAGTATTGGGTAGCATTTTCCTCCAGTATTGGGGTGGATTTTCCTCCAGTATTGGGAAGGATTTTCCACCAGTATTGGGGAGGATTTTCCTCCAGTATTGGGAAGGATTTTCCACCAGTATTGGGGAGGATTTTGCTCCAGTATGGGGGAGGATTTTCCTCCACTATGGGGGATGATTTTCCTCCAGTATTGGGGATGTTTCCCCTCCAGTATTTGGGAGGATTTACCCCCAGTATTCGGGAGGAATTCCCTCCATTATTGGTGAGGATTTTCCTCCAGTATTAGGGACGATTTTCCTCCAGTATTGGGAACGATTGTCCACCAGTATTAGGGACGATTTTCCTCCAGTATTAGGGCCGATTTTCCTCCAGTATTCGGCACGATTTTCCTCCAGTATTGGGGACGGTTTTCCTCCAGTATTGGGGACGGTTTTCCTCCAGTATTAGGGACGATTTTCCTCCAGTATTGGGGAGGATTTTCCTCCAGTATTAGGGACGATTTTTCTCCAGTATTAGGGACAATGTTCCTCCAGTATTGGGGAGTATTTGCCTCTAGTGTTGGGGAGGAATTTCCCCCTGTATTGGGGACGATTTTCCTCCAGTATTCGGAACGATTTTGCTCCAGTACTGGGGACGATTGTCCACCAGTATTGGGGACAATTTTCTTCCAGTATTAGGGACGATTTTCCTCCAGTATTGGGGACGATTTTCCTCCAGTATTGGGGACGATTGTCCACCAGTATTAGGGACGATTTTCCTCCAGTATTAGGGACGATTTTTCTCCAGTATTAGGGACGATTTTCCTCCAGTATTGGGGACGATTTTCCTCCAGTATTGGGGACTATTTGCCTCTAGTGTTGGGGAGGAATTTCCCCCTGTATTGGGGACGGTTTTCCTCCAGTAGTCGGAACGATTTTGCTCCAGTACTGGGGACGATTGTCCACCAGTATTAGGGACGATGTTCCTCCAGTATTAGGGACGATTTTCGTCCAGTATTCGGGACGATTTTCCTCCAGTATTAGGGACGATTTTCCCCCTGTATTGGGGACAATTTTCCTCCAGTGTTGGGGAGGAATTCCCTCCAATATTGGGGAGAGTTTTCCTCCAGTATTGGGGAGGATTTTCCTCCAGTATTGGGGAGGATTCTCCTCCATTATTGGGGAGGATTTTCCTCCAATATTGGGGAGGATTTTCCTCCAATATTGGGGAGGATTTCCCTCCAATATTGGGGAGGATTTTCCTCCATTATTGGTGAGGATTTTCCTCCAGTATTGGGAAGGATTTCCCTCCAATATTGGGGAGGATTTTCCTCCATTATTGGGGAGGATTTTCCTTCAATATTGGGGAGGATTTTCCTCCAATATTGGGGAGGATTTTCATCCAGTATTGGGGAGGATTTTCCTCCAGTGTTGGGGAGGATTTCCCTCCAATATTGGGGAGGATTTTCCTCCATTATTGGTGAGGATTTTCCTCCAGTATTGGGAAGGACTTCCCTCCAATATTGGGGAGGATTTTCCTCCATTATTGGGGAGGATTTTCCTTCAATATTGGGGAGGATTTTCCTCCAATATTGGGGAGGATTTTCCTCCATTATTGGGGTGGATTTCCCTCCAATATTGGGGAGGATTTTCCTCCATTATTGGGGAGGATTTTCCTCCATTATTGGGGAGGATTTTCCTTCAATATTGGGGAGATTTTCCTACATTATTGGGGAGGATTTTCCTCCAATATTGGGGAGGATTTTCCTCCAATATTGAGGAGGATTTTCCTCCAGCATTGGGGAGGATTTTCCTCCAGTATTGGGGAACATATTCCTCCAGTATTGGGGAGGATTTTCCTCCAGTATTGGGGAGGATTTTCCTCCAGTATTGGGGAACATATTCCTCCAGTATTGGGGAGGATTTTTCTCCAGTATTGGGGAGTATTTTCCTCCAGTATTGGGGAACATATTCCTCCAGTATTTTGGGAGGGTTTTCCTACATTATTGGGGAGGATTTCCCTCCAGTATTGGGGAGGAATTTCCACCATTATTGGAGTTGATTATCCTCGATAATTGGTCAGGACGTTCCTCCAGCATTGGGCACGATTTTCCTCCAGTATTTGGGAGGATTAACCCCCAATATTGGGGAGGATCGTCCTCCCGTATTGGGGAGGGTTTTCCTCCAACATTGGGGAAGACTGTCCAACAGCATTGGGGAAATGTTCGTCCACTTTTGGAGAGGTCTTTCCTCCAGTATTGGGATGTATTTTCCTCCAGTATTGGGGAGGCTTTTCCTCCAGTATTGGGGAGGCTTTTCCTCCAGTATTGGGGAGGATTTTCCTCCAGTATCGGGGAAGATTTTCATCCAGTATTGGGGACGATTGTGCTCCAGTATCGGACAGGATTTTCCTCCCGTATTGGGGAAGATATTCCTCCAGTATTGTGGAAGACTGTCCGACAGCACTGGGGACAATTACTTCCAATTTCCGAGAGGTCTTTCCTCCAGTATTGGGGAGGATTTTCCTCCAGTATTGGGGAGGGTTTTCCTCCATTATTGGGGAGTATTGTCCTCCAGTATTGGGTAAGATATTCCTCCAGTATTGGGGAGGATTTTCCTCCAGTATTGGGAAGGATTTTCCACCAGTATTGGGGAGGATTTCCCTCCAATATTGGGAAGGATTTTCCACCAGTATTGGGGAGGATTTTCCTCCAGTATTGGGTAGCATTTTCCACCAGTACTGGGGAGGATTTTCCTCCAGTATTGGGAAGGATTTTCCACCAGTATTGGGGAGGATTTTCCTCCAGTATGGGGGAGGATTTTCCTCCACTATGGGGGATGATTTTCCTCCAGTATTGGGGATGTTTCCCCTCCAGTATTTGGGAGGATTTACCCCCAGTATTGGGGAGGAATTCCCTCCATTATTGGTGAGGATTTTGCTCCAGTATTGGGGAAGACATTCCTCCAGTATTGGGGACTATTTGCCTCTCGTGTTGGGGAGGATTTTCCTCCAGTATTGGGGACGATTTTCCTCCAGTATTGGGGACGATTTTCCTCCAGTATTAGGGACGCTTTTCCTCCAGTATTAGGGACGATTTTCCTCCAGTATTGGGGAGGATTTTCCTCCAGTATTAGGGACGATTTTCCTCCAGTATTGGGGACGATTTTCCTCCAGTATTAGGGACGATTTTCCTCCAGTATTGGGGAGGATTTTCCTCCAGTATTGGGGAGGATTTTCCTCCAGTATTAGGGACGATTTTCCTCCAGTACTGGGGACGATTGTCCACCAGTATTGGGGACGATTTTCTTCCAGTATTAGGGACGATTTTCCTCCAGTATTCGGGACGATTTTCCTCCAGTATTGGGGACGATTGTCCACCAGTATTAGGGACGATTTTCCTCCAGTATTAGGGACGATTTTTCTCCAGTATTAGGGACGATTTTCCTCCAGTATTGGGGACGATTTTCCTCCAGTATTGGGGACGATTTTCCTCCAGTATTGGGGACTATTTGCCTCTAGTGTTGGGGAGGAATTTCCCCCTGTATTGGGGACGGTTTTCCTCCAGTAGTCGGAACGATTTTGCTCCAGTACTGGGGACGATTGTCCACCAGTATTAGGGACGATGTTCCTCCAGTATTAGGGACGATTTTCGTCTAGTATTCGGGACGATTTTCCTCCAGTATTAGGGACGATTTCCCCCCTGTATTGGGGACAATTTTCCTCCAGTGTTGGGGAGGAATTCCCTCCAATATTGGGGAGAGTTTTCCTCCAGTATTGGGGAGGAGTTTCCTCCAGTATTGGGGAGGATTCTCCTCCATTATTGGGGAGGATTTTCCGCCAATATTGGGGAGGATTTTCATCCAGTATTGGGGAGGATTTTCCTCCAGTATTGGGGAGGATTTCCCTCCAATATTGGGGAGGATTTTCACCATTATTGGTGAGGATTTTCCTCCAGTATTGGGAAGGATTTCCCTCCAATATTGGGGAGGATTTTCCTCCATTATTGGGGAGGATTTACCTTCAATATTGGGGAGGATTTTCCTCCAATATTGGGGAGGATTGTCCTCCATTATTGGGGAGGATTTTTCTCCATTATTGGGGTGGATTTCCCTCCAATATTGGGGAGGATTTTCCTCCATTATTGGGGAGGATTTTCCTTCAATATTGGGGAGATTTTCCTACATTATTGGGGAGGATTTTCCTCCAATATTGGGAAGGATTTTCCTCCAATATTGAGGAGGATTTTCCTCCAGTATTGGGGAGGATTTTCCTCCAGTATTGGGGAACATATTCCTCCAGTATTGTGGGAGGGTTTTCCTACATTATTGGGGAGGATTTCCCTCCAGTATTGGGGAGGAATTTCCACCATTATTGGAGTTGATTATCCTCGATAATTGGTCAGGACGTTCCTCCAGCATTGGGCACGATTTTCCTCCAGTATTTGGGAGGATTAACCCCCAATATTGGGGAAGATCGTCCTCCCGTATTGGGGAGGGTTTTCCTCCAACATTGGGGAAGACTGTCCAACAGCATTGGGGAAATGTTCGTCCACTTTTGGAGAGGTCTTTCCTCCAGTATTGGGATGTATTTTCCTCCAGTATTGGGGAGGCTTTTCCTCCAGTATTGGGGAGGATTTTCCTCCAGTATCGGGGAAGATTTTCATCCAGTATTGGGGACGATTGTGCTCCAGTATCGGACAGGATTTTCCTCCCGTATTGGGGAAGATATTCCTCCAGTATTGTGGAAGACTGTCCGACAGCACTGGGGACAATTACTTCCAATTTCCGAGAGGTCTTTCCTCCAGTATTGGGGAGGATTTTCCTCCAGTATTGGGGAGGGTTTTCCTCCATTATTGGGGAGTATTGTCCTCCAGTATTGGGTAAGATATTCCTCCAGTATTGGGGAGGATTTTCCTCCATTATTGGGGAGGATTTGCATCCAGATTTGGGGAGGAGATTCCTCATGTATTGGGGAGGATATCCTCCAGTATAATGGAGGATTTTCCTCCAGTATTGGGGAGGATTTTCCTCCAGTATTGGGGAATATATTCCTCCAGTATTGGTGAGAAGTTTCCTCCAGTATTAGGGACGATTTTCCTCCAGTATTGGGGACGATTTTCCTCCAGTATTAGGGACGATTTTCCTCCAGTATTGGGGAGGATTTTCCTCCAGTATTGGGGAGGATTTTCCTCCAGTATTAGGGACGATATTCCTCCAGTACTGGGGACGATTGTCCACCAGTATTGGGGATGATTTTCTTCCAGTATTAGGGACGATTTTCCTCCAGTATTGGGGACGATTTTCCTCCAGTATTGGGGACGATTGTCCACCAGTATTAGGGACGATTTTCCTCCAGTATTAGGGACGATTTTTCTCCAGTATTAGGGACGATTTTCCTCCAGTATTGGGGACGATTTTCCTCCAGTATTGGGGACTATTTGCCTCTAGTGCTGGGGAGGAATTTCCCCCTGTATTGGGGACGGTTTTCCTCCAGTAGTCGGAACGATTTTGCTCCAGTACTGGGGACGATTGTCCACCAGTATTAGGGACGATGTCCTCCAGTATTCGGGACGATTTTCCTCCAGTATTAGGGACGATTTTCCCCCTGTATTGGGGACAATTTTCCTCCAGTGTTGGGGAGGAATTCCCTCCAATATTGGGGAGAGTTTTCCTCCAGTATTGGGGAGGATTTTCCTCCAGTATTGGGGAGGATTCTCCTCCATTATTGGGGAGGATTTTCCTCCAATATTGGGGAGGATTTTCATCCAGTATTGGGGAGGATTTTCCTCCAGTATTGGGGAGGATTTCCCTCCAATATTGGGGAGGATTTTCACCATTATTGGTGAGGATTTTCCTCCAGTATTGGGAAGGATTTCCCTCCAATATTGGGGAGGATTTTCCTCCATTATTGGGGAGGATTTACCTTCAATATTGGGGAGGATTTTCCTCCAATATTGGGGAGGATTGTCCTCCATTATTGGGGAGGATTTTCCTCCATTATTGGGGTGGATTTCCCTCCAATATTGGGGAGGATTTTCCTCCATTATTGGGGAGGATTTTCCTTCAATATTGGGGAGATTTTCCTACATTATTGGGGAGGATTTTCCTCCAATATTGGGAAGGATTTTCCTCCAATATTGAGGAGGATTTTCCTCCAGTATTGGGGAGGATTTTCCTCCAGTATTGGGGAACATATTCCTCCAGTATTGTGGGAAGGTTTTCCTACATTATTGGGGAGGATTTCCCTCCAGTATTGGGGAGGAATTTCCACCATTATTGGAGTTGATTATCCTCGATAATTGGTCAGGACGTTCCTCCAGCATTGGGCACAATTTTCCTCCAGTATTTGGGAGGATTAACCCCCAATATTGGGGAGGATCGTCCTCCCGTATTGGGGAGGGTTTTCCTCCAACATTGGGGAAGACTGTCCAACAGCATTGGGGAAATGTTCGTCCACTTTTGGAGAGGTCTTTCCTCCAGTATTGGGATGTATTTTCCTCCAGTATTGGGGAGGCTTTTCCTCCAGTATTGGGGAGGCTTTTCCTCCAGTATCGGGGAAGATTTTCATCCAGTATTGGGGACGATTGTGCTCCAGTATCGGACAGGATTTTCCTCCCGTATTGGGGAAGATATTCCTCCAGTATTGTGGAAGACTGTCCGACAGCACTGGGGACAATTACTTCCAATTTCCGAGAGGTCTTTCCTCCAGTATTGGGGAGGATTTTCCTCCAGTATTGGGGAGGGTTTTCCTCCATTATTGGGGAGTATTGTCCTCCAGTATTGGGTAAGATATTCCTCCAGTATTGGGGAGGATTTTCCTCCATTATTGGGGAGGATTTGCATCCAGATTTGGGGAGGTGATTCCTCATGTATTGGGGAGGATGTCCTCCAGTATAATGGAGGATTTTCCTCCAGTATTGGGGAGGATTTTCCTCCAGTATTGGGGAATATATTCCTCCAGTATTGGTGAGAAGTTTCCTCCAGTATTAGGGACGATTTTCCTCCAGTATTGGGGACGATTTTCCTCCAGTATTAGGGACGATTTTCCTCCAGTATTGGGGAGGATTTTCCTCCAGTATTGGGGAGGATTTTCCTCCAGTATTAGGGACGATATTCCTCCAGTACTGGGGACGATTGTCCACCAGTATTGGGGACGATTTTCTTCCAGTATTAGGGACGATTTTCCTCCAGTATTGGGGACGATTTTCCTCCAGTATTGGGGACGATTGTCCACCAGTATTGGGGACGATTTTCTTCCAGTATTAGGGACGATTTTCCTCCAGTATTGGGGACGATTTTCCTCCAGTATTAGGGACGATTTTTCTCCAGTATTAGGGACGATTTTCCTCCAGTATTGGGGACGATTTTCCTCCAGTATTGGGGACTATTTGCCTCTAGTGCTGAGGAGGAATTTCCCCCTGTATTGGGGACGGTTTTCCTCCAGTAGTCGGAACGATTTTGCTCCAGTACTGGGGACGATTGTCCACCAGTATTAGGGACGATGTCCTCCAGTATTCGGGACGATTTTCCTCCAGTATTAGGGACGATTTTCCCCCTGTATTGGGGACAATTTTCCTCCAGTGTTGGGGAGGAATTCCCTCCAATATTGGGGAGAGTTTTCCTCCCGTATTGGGGAAGATATTCCTCCAGTATTGTGGAAGACTGTCCGACAGCACTGGGGACAATTACTTCCAATTTCCGAGAGGTCTTTCCTCCAGTATTGGGGAGGATTTTCCTCCAGTATTGGGGAGGGTTTTCCTCCATTATTGGGGAGTATTGTCCTCCAGTATTGGGTAAGATATTCCTCCAGTATTGGGGAGGATTTTCCTCCATTATTGGGGAGGATTTCCCTCCAATATTGGGGAGGATTTGCATCCAGTATTGGGGAGGATTTTCCTCCAGTATTGGGGAGGATTTTCCTCCAGTATTGGGGAGGATTTTCACCATTATTGGTGAGGATTTTCCTCCAGTATTGGGAAGGATTTCCCTCCAATATTGGGGAGGATTTTCCTCCATTATTGGGGAGGATTTTCCTTCAATATTGGGGAGGATTTTCCTCCAATATTGGGGAGGATTGTCCTCCATTATTGGGGAGGATTTTCCTCCATTATTGGGGAGGATTTTCCTTCAATATTGGGGAGATTTTCCTACATTATTGGGGAGGATTTTCCTCCAATATTGGGAAGGATTTTCCTCCAATATTGAGGAGGATTTTCCTCCAGTATTGGGGAGGATTTTCCTCCAGTATTGGGGAACATATTCCTCCAGTATTGTGGGAGGGTTTTCCTACATTATTGGGGAGGATTTCCCTCCAGTATTGGGGAGGAATTTCCACCATTATTGGAGTTGATTATCCTCGATAATTGGTCAGGACGTTCCTCCAGCATTGGGCACGATTTTCCTCCAGTATTTGGGAGGATTAACCCCCAATATTGGGGAGGATCGTCCTCCCGTATTGGGGAGGGTTTTCCTCCAACATTGGGGAAGACTGTCCAACAGCATTGGGGAAATGTTCGTCCACTTTTGGAGAGGTCTTTCCTCCAGTATTGGGATGTATTTTCCTCCAGTATTGGGGAGGCTTTTCCTCCAGTATTGGGGAGGATTTTCCTCCAGTATCGGGGAAGATTTTCATCCAGTATTGGGGACGATTGTGCTCCAGTATCGGACAGGATTTTCCTCCCGTATTGGGGAAGATATTCCTCCAGTATTGTGGAAGACTGTCCGACAGCACTGGGGACAATTACTTCCAATTTCCGAGAGGTCTTTCCTCCAGTATTGGGGAGGATTTTCCTCCAGTATTGGGGAGGGTTTTCCTCCAGTATTGGGGAGTATTGTCCTCCAGTATTGGGTAAGATATTCCTCCAGTATTGGGGAGGATTTTCCTCCATTATTGGGGAGGATTTCCCTCCAATATTGGGGAGGATTTGCATCCAGATTTGGGGAGGAGATTCCTCATGTATTGGGGAGGATGTCCTCCAGTATAATGCAGGATTTTCCTCCAGTATTGGGGAGGATTTTCCTCCAGTATTGGGGAATATATTCCTCCAGTATTGGTGAGAAGTTTCCTCCAGTATGGTGGAAGATATTCCTCCAGTATGGGGAGGATTTTCCTCTAGTATTGGGGAGGATTTTCCTCCTGTATTGGGGAGGATTTTCCTCCATTATTGGGGAGGGTTTTCCTCCATTATTGGGGAGGATTTCCCTCCAATATTGGGGAGGATTATCCTCCATTATTGGGGAGGATTATCCTCCATTATTGGGGAGCATTTTCCTCCAATATTGGGGAGGATTTTCCTCCCGTATTGGGGAGGATTTTCCTCCATTATTGGGGAGGATTTCCCTCCAATACTGGGGAGGTTTTCCTCCATTATTGGGGAGGATTTTCCTCCATTATTGGGGAGGATTTCGCTCCAATATTGGGGAGGAACTTCCTCCATTATTGGGGAGGATTTCCCTCCAATATAGGGGAGGATTTTCCTCCATTATTGGGGAGGATTTTCCTCCAGTATTGGGGAGGGTTTTCCTCCAGTATTGGGGAGGATTCTCCTCCAGTATTGGGGAGGATTTTCCTCCAGCATTGGGGAGGATTGTCCTCCAGTATTGGGTAAGATATTCCTCCAGTATTGGGGAGGATTTTCCTCCATTATTGGTGAGGATTTCCCTCCAGTATTGGGGAGGATTTGCATCCAGATTTGGGGAGGAGATTCCTCATGTATTGGGGAGGATTTCCTCCAGTATAATGGAGGATTTTCCTCCAGTATTGGGGAAGATATTCCTCCAGTATTGTGGAAGACTGTCCGACAGCACTGGGGACAATTAATTCCAATTTCCGAGAGGTCTTTCCTCCAGTATTGGGGAGGATTTTCCTCCAGTATTGGGGAGGGTTTTCCTCCATTATTGGGGAGTATTGTCCTCCAGTATTGGGTAAGATATTCCTCCAGTATTGGGGAGGATTTTCCTCCATTATTGGGGAGGATTTCCCTCCAATATTGGGGAGGATTTGCATCCAGATTTGGGGAGGAGATTCCTCATGTATTGGGGAGGATGTCCTCCAGTATAATGCAGGATTTTCCTCCAGTATTGGGGAGGATTTTCCTCCAGTATTGGGGAATATATTCCTCCAGTATTGGTGAGAAGTTTCCTCCAGTATGGTGGAAGATATTCCTCCAGTATTGGGGAGGATTTTCCTCTAGTATTGGGGAGGATTTTCCTCCTGTATTGGGGAGGATTTTCCTCCATTATTGGGGAGGGTTTTCCTCCATTATTGGGGAGGATTTCCCTCCAATATTGGGGAGGATTATCCTCCATTATTGGGGAGGATTATCCTCCATTATTGGGGAGCATTTTCCTCCAATATTGGGGAGGATTTTCCTCCCGTATTGGGGAGGATTTTCCTCCATTATTGGGGAGGATTTCCCTCCAATATTGGGGAGGTTTTCCTCCATTATTGGGGAGGAATTTCCTCCATTATTGGGGAGGATTTTCCTCCATTATTGGGGAGGATTTCGCTCCAATATTGGGGAGGAACTTCCTCCATTATTGGGGAGGATTTCCCTCCAATATAGGGGAGGATTTTCCTCCATTATTGGGGAGGATTTTCCTCCAGTATTGGGGAGGGTTTTCCTCCAGTATTGGGGAGGATTCTCCTCCAGTATTGGGGAGGATTTTCCTCCAGCATTGGGGAGGATTGTCCTCCAGTATTGGGTAAGATATTCCTCCAGTATTGGGGAGGATTTTCCTCCATTATTGGTGAGGATTTCCCTCCAGTATTGGGGAGGATTTGCATCCAGATTTGGGGAGGAGATTCCTCATGTATTGGGGAGGATTTCCTCCAGTATAATGGAGGATTTTCCTCCAGTATTGGGGAGGATTTTCCTCCTTATTGGGGAATATATTCCTCCAGTATTGGGGAGGAATTTCCTCCAGTATTGGGGAAGATATTCCTCCAGTATTGGGGAGGATTTTCCTCCAGTATTGGGGAGGGTTTTCCTCCAGTATTGGGGATGATTTTCCTCCATTATTTGGGAGGATTTTCCTCCATTATTTGGGAGGATCTTCCTCCAGTATTGGGGAAGATATTCCTCCAGTATTGGGGAGGATTTTCCTCCAGTATTGGGGAGGGTTTTCCACCAGTATTGGGGAGGATGTTCCTCCAGTATTGGGAGGATGTTCCTCCAGTATTGGGGAGGATTCTCCTCCAGTATTGGGGAGGATTTTCCTCCAGCATTGGGGAGGATTGTCCTCCAGTATTGGGTAAGATATTCCTCCAGTATTGGGGAGGATTTTCCTCCATTATTGGTGAGGATTTCCCTCCAGTATTGGGGAGGATTTGCATCCAGATTTGGGGAGGAGATTCCTCATGTATTGGGGAGGATTTCCTCCAGTATAATGGAGGATTTTCCTCCAGTATTGGGGAGGATGTTCCTCCTTATTGGGGAATATATTCCTCCAGTATTGGGGAGGATTTTCCTCCAGTATTGGGGAAGATATTCCTCCAGTATTGGGGAGGATTTTCCTCCAGTATTGGGGAGGGTTTTCCTCCAGTATTGGGGATGATTTTCCTCCATTATTTGGGAGGATTTTCCTCCAGTATTGGGGAAGATATTCCTCCAGTATTGGGGAGGATTTTCCTCCAGTATTGGGGAGGGTTTTCCACCAGTATTGGGGAGGATTTTCCTCCAGTATTGGGAGGATGTTCCTCCAGTATTGGGGAGGAATTTCCTCCAGTATTGGGGAGGATTTTCCGACATTATTGGGGATGATTTCCCTCCAGTATTGGGAGGAATTTCTACCATTATTGGAGTTGATTATCCTCGATAATTGGTCAGGACGTTCCTCCAGCATTGGGCACAATTTTCCTCCAGTATTTGGGAGGATTAACCCCCAATATTGGGGAGGATCGTCCTCCCGTATTGGGGAGGGTTTTCCTCCAACATTGGGGAAGACTGTCCAACAGCATTGGGGAAATGTTCGTCCACTTTTGGAGAGGTCTTTCCTCCAGTATTGGGATGTATTTTCCTCCAGTATTGGGGAGGCTTTTCCTCCAGTATTGGGGAGGCTTTTCCTCCAGTATTGGGGAGGATTTTCCTCCAGTATTGGGGAGGGTTTTCCTCCATTATTGGGGAGTATTGTCCTCCAGTATTGGGTAAGATATTCCTCCAGTATTGGGGAGGATTTTCCTCCATTATTGGGGAGGATTTCCCTCCAATATTGGGGAGGATTTGCATCCAGATTTGGGGAGGAGATTCCTCATGTATTGGGGAGGATTTTCCTCCAGTATCGGGGAAGATTTTCATCCAGTATTGGGGACGATTGTGCTCCAGTATCGGACAGGATTTTCCTCCCGTATTGGGGAAGATATTCCTCCAGTATTGTGGAAGACTGTCCGACAGCACTGGGGACAATTACTTCCAATTTCCGAGAGGTCTTTCCTCCAGTATTGGGGAGGATTTTCCTCCAGTATTGGGGAGGATTTTCCTCCAGTATTGGGGAATATATTCCTCCAGTATTGGTGAGAAGTTTCCTCCAGTATGGTGGACGATATTCCTCCAGTATTGGGGAGGATTTTCCTCTAGTATTGGGGAGGATTTTCCTCCTGTATTGGGGAGGATTTTCCTCCATTATTGGGGAGGGTTTTCCTCCATTATTGGGGAGGATTTCCCTCCAATATTGGGGAGGATTATCCTCCATTATTGGGGAGGGTTTTCCTCCTTTATTGGGGAGCATTTTCCTCCAATATTGGGGAGGATTTTCCTCCAGTATTGGGGAGGATTTTCCTCCATTATTGGGGAGGATTTCCCTCCAATATTGGGGAGGTTTTCCTCCATTATTGGGGAGGATTTTCCTCCAATATTGGGGAGGATTTTCATCCAGTATTGGGGAGGATTTTCCTCCAGTATTGGGGAGGATTTCCCTCCAATATTGGGGAGGATTTTCACCATTATTGGTGAGGATTTTCCTCCAGTATTGGGAAGGATTTCCCTCCAATATTGGGGAGGATTTTCCTCCAATATTGGGGAGGATTGTCCTCCATTATTGGGGAGGATTGTCCTCCATTATTGGGGAGGATTTTCCTCCATTATTGGGGTGGATTTCCCTCCAATATTGGGGAGGATTTTCCTCCATTATTGGGGAGGATTTTCCTTCAATATTGGGGAGATTTTCCTACATTATTGGGGAGGATTTTCCTCCAATATTGGGAAGGATTTTCCTCCAATATTGAGGAGGATTTTCCTCCAGTATTGGGGAGGATTTTCCTCCAGTATTAGGGAACATGTTCCTCCAGTATTGTGGGAGGGTTTTCCTACATTATTGGGGAGGATTTGCCTCCAGTATTGGGGAGGAATTTCCACCATTATTGGAGTTGATTATCCTCGATAATTGGTCAGGACGTTCCTCCAGCATTGGGCACGATTTTCCTCCAGTATTTGGGAGGATTAACCCCCAATATTGGGGAGGATCGTCCTCCCGTATTGGGGAGGGTTTTCCTCCAACATTGGGGAAGACTGTCCAACAGCATTGGGGAAATGTTCGTCCACTTTTGGAGAGGTCTTTCCTCCAGTATTGGGATGTATTTTCCTCCAGTATTGGGGAGGCTTTTCCTCCAGTATTGGGGAGGCTTTTCCTCCAGTATTGGGGAGGATTTTCCTCCAGTATCGGGGAAGATTTTCATCCAGTATTGGGGACGATTGTGCTCCAGTATCGGACAGGATTCTCCTCCCGTATTGGGGAAGATATTCCTCCAGTATTGTGGAAGACTGTCCGACAGCACTGGGGACAATTACTTCCAATTTCCGAGAGGTCTTTCCTCCAGTATTGGGGAGGATTTTCCTCCAGTATTGGGGAGGGTTTTCCTCCATTATTGGGGAGTATTGTCCTCCAGTATTGGGTAAGATATTCCTCCAGTATTGGGGAGGATTTTCCTCCATTATTGGGGAGGATTTCCCTCCATTATTGGGGAGGATTTCCCTCCAATATTGGGGAGGATTTGCATCCAGATTTGGGGAGGAGATTCCTCATGTATTGGGGAGGATGTCCTCCAGTATAATGCAGGATTTTCCTCCAGTATTGGGGAGGATTTTCCTCCAGTATTGGGGAATATATTCCTCCAGTATTGGTGAGAAGTTTCCTCCAGTATGGTGGAAGATATTCCTCCAGTATTGGGGAGGATTTTCCTCGAGTATTGGGGAGGATTTTCCTCCTGTATTGGGGAGGATTTTCCTCCATTATTGGGGAGGGTTTTCCTCCATTATTGGGGAGGATTTCCCTCCAATATTGGGGAGGATTATCCTCCATTGTTGGGGACGATTATCCTCCATTATTGGGGAGCATTTTCCTCCAATATTGGGGAGGATTTTCCTCCAGTATTGGGGAGGATTTTCCTCCATTATTGGGGAGGATTTCCCTCCAATATTGGGGAGGTTTTCCTCCATTATTGGGGAGGAATTTCCTCCATTATTGGGGAGGAATTTCCTCCATTATTGGGGAGGATTTCGCTCCAATATTGGGGAGGAACTTCCTCCATTATTGGGGAGGATTTCCCTCCAATATAGGGGAGGATTTTCCTCCATTATTGGGGAGGATTTTCCTCCAGTATTGGGGAGGGTTTTCCTCCAGTATTGGGGAGGATTCTCCTCCAGTATTGGGGAGGATTTTCCTCCAGCATTGGGGAGGATTGTCCTCCAGTATTGGGTAAGATATTCCTCCAGTATTGGGGAGGATTTTCCTCCATTATTGGTGAGGATTTCCCTCCAGTATTGGGGAGGATTTGCATCCAGATTTGGGGAGGAGATTCCTCATGTATTGGGGAGGATTTCCTCCAGTATAATGGAGGATTTTCCTCCAGTATTGGGGAGGATTTTCCTCCTTATTGGGGAATATATTCCTCCAGTATTGGGGAGGATTTTCCTCCAGTATTGGGGAAGATATTCCTCCAGTATTGGGGAGGATTTTCCTCCAGTATTGGGGAGGGTTTTCCTCCAGTATTGGGGATGATTTTCCTCTATTATTTGGGAGGATTTTCCTCCAGTATTGGGGAAGATATTCCTCCAGTATTGGGGAGGATTTTCCTCCAGTATTGGGGAGGGTTTTCCACCAGTATTGGGGAGGATTTTCCTCCAGTATTGGGAGGATGTTCCTCCAGTATTGGGGAGGAATTTCCTCCAGTATTGGGGAGGATTTTCCGACATTATTGGGGAGGATTTTCCGACATTATTGGGGAGGATTTCCCTCCAGTATTGGGAGGAATTTCTACCATTATTGGAGTTGATTATCCTCGATAATTGGTCAGGACGTTCCTCCAGCATTGGGCACAATTTTCCTCCAGTATTTGGGAGGATTAACCCCCAATATTGGGGAGGATCGTCCTCCCGTATTGGGGAGGGTTTTCCTCCAACATTGGGGAAGACTGTCCAACAGCATTGGGGAAATGTTCGTCCACTTTTGGAGAGGTCTTTCCTCCAGTATTGGGATGTATTTTCCTCCAGTATTGGGGAGGCTTTTCCTCCAGTATTGGGGAGGATTTTCCTCCAGTATTGGGGAGGGTTTTCCTCCATTATTGGGGAGTATTGTCCTCCAGTATTGGGTAAGATATTCCTCCAGTATTGGGGAGGATTTTCCTCCATTATTGGGGAGGATTTCCCTCCAATATTGGGGAGGATTTGCATCCAGATTTGGGGAGGAGATTCCTCATGTATTGGGGAGGATTTTCCTCCAGTATCGGGGAAGATTTTCATCCAGTATTGGGGATGATTGTGCTCCAGTATCGGACAGGATTTTCCTCCCGTATTGGGGAAGATATTCCTCCAGTATTGTGGAAGACTGTCCGACAGCACTGGGGACAATTACTTCCAATTTCCGAGAGGTCTTTCCTCCAGTATTGGGGAGGATTTTCCTCCAGTATTGGGGAGGATTTTCCTCCAGTATTGGGGAATATATTCCTCCAGTATTGGTGAGAAGTTTCCTCCAGTATGGTGGAAGATATTCCTCCAGTATTGGGGAGGATTTTCCTCTAGTATTGGGGAGGATTTTCCTCCTGTATTGGGGAGGATTTTCCTCCATTATTGGGGAGGGTTTTCCTCCATTATTGGGGAGGATTTCCCTCCAATATTGGGGAGGATTATCCTCCATTATTGGGGAGGGTTTTCCTCCTTTATTGGGGAGCATTTTCCTCCAATATTGGGGAGGATTTTCCTCCAGTATTGGGGAGGATTTTCCTCCATTATTGGGGAGGATTTCCCTCCAATATTGGGGAGGTTTTCCTCCATTATTGGGGAGGATTTTCCTCCATTATTGGGGAGGATTTCGCTCCAATATTGGGGAGGAACTTCCTCCATTATTGGGGAGGATTTCCCTCCAATATAGGGGAGGATTTTCCTCCATTATTGGGGAGGATTTTCCTCCAGTATTGGGGAGGGTTTTCCTCCAGTATTGGGGAGGGTTTTCCTCCAGTATTGGGGAGGATTCTCCTCCAGTATTGGGGAGGATTTTCCTCCAGCATTGGGGAGGATTGTCCTCCATTATTGGGTAAGATATTCCTCCAGTATTGGGGAGGATTTTCCTCCATTATTGGTGAGGATTTCCCTCCAGTATTGGGGAGGATTTGCATCCAGATTTGGGGAGGAGATTCCTCATGTATTGGGGAGGATTTCCTCCAGTATAATGGAGGATTTTCCTCCAGTATTGGGGAGGATTTTCCTCCTTATTGGGGAATATATTCCTCCAGTATTGGGGAGGATTTTCCTCCAGTATTGGGGAAGATATTCCTCCAGTATTGGGGAGGATTTTCCTCCAGTATTGGGGAGGGTTTTCCTCCAGTATTGGGGAGGATTTTCCTCCATTATTTGGGAGGATTTTCCTCCAGTATTGGGGAAGATATTCCTCCAGTATTGGGGAGGATTTTCCTCCAGTATTGGGGAGGGTTTTCCACCAGTATTGGGGAGGATTTTCCTCCAGTATTGGGAGGATGTTCCTCCAGTATTGGGGAGGAATTTCCTCCTGTATTGGGGAGGATTTTCCGACATTATTGGGGAGGATTTTCCGACATTATTGGGGAGGATTTCCCTCCAGTATTGGGAGGAATTTCTACCATTATTGGAGTCGATTATCCTCCATAATTGGTCAGGACATTCCTCCAACATTGGGGACGATTTTGCCCCACTATTGGGGAGGATTTTCCTCCAGTATTGGTGACGATTTCCCCCCAGTATTGGGGAGGATTTTCCTCCAGTATTGGGGAGGATTTTCCCCCAGTATTGGGGAGAATTTCCCTCTAATATTGGGGAGGAGTTTCCTCCGGTACTGTGGAGGTTATTCCTCCAGCATTGGGGAAGCTATTACTCCAGTATTGAGGAGGATTTTTCTCCTGTATTGGGGAGATTTACCTCCAGTATTGAGGAGGATTTACCCCCTGGATTGGGGCAGCATGTCCACCCGTATTGGGGAGGAATTGCCACCAGCATTGGTGAGGCTTTTCCTCCAGTATTGGGGAAGCTTTTCCTCCAGTATTGGGGAGGATTTTCCTCCAGTATTGGGGAGCATTTTCCTCCAGTATTGGGGAGGATTTTCCTCCCGTATTGGGGAGCATTTTCCTCCAGTATTGGGGAGGATTTTCCTCCAGTATTAGGGAGGATTTTCCTCCAATATTGGCGAGCATTTTCCTCCAGTATTTGGGACGATTCTCCTCCAGTAGTGGGGAGCATTTTCCTCCAGTATTGGGGAGGATTTTCCTCCAGTATGGGGGAGGATTTTCCTCCAGTATTGGGGAGGATTTTCCTCCAGTATTGGGGACCATTTTCCTCCAGTATTAGGGAGGATCTTCCTCCAATATTGGGGAGCATTTTCCTCCAGTATTGGGGTGGATTTTCCTCCAGTATTGGGAAGGATTTTCCACCAGTATTGGGGAGGATTTTCCTCCAGAATGGGGGAGGATTTTCCTCCAGTATGGGGGATGATTTTCTTCCAGTATTGGGGATGTTTCCCCTCCAGTATTTGGGAGGATTTACCCCCAGTATTGGGGAGGGATTTCCCCCATTATTGGTGAGGATTTTCATCCAGTATTAGTGACGATTTCCCTCCAGTATTGGGGAGGAAAGTCCCCCAGCACTGGGGAGGATTATCCTCTGTTATTTGGGAATTTTTCCTCCAGTATTGGGGAGGTTTTTCCTCCAGCATTGGGGAAGATATTCCTCCAGTATTCGGGAGGATTTTCCACCATTATTGGTGTCGATTATCCTCCATAATTCGGCAGGATTTTCCTCCAACATTGGGGACCATTTTCCTCCTGTATTAATGAGGAATTTCGTCCATTATTGGGGAGGATTTTCATCCAGTATTGTGGAGGCTTTGCCTACAGTATTATGGAGGATTTTCTGCCACTGTTGGCAGGCTATTCCTCCAGTATTGGGGAGGGATTTCCTCCAGTATTGTGGAGGAGTTTCCTCTGGTATTGGGGAGGATTTACCCCTAGTATTGTGGAGGCTTTGCCTCCAGTATTATGGAGGATTTTCTGCCACTGTTGGGGAGGCTATTCCTCCAGTATTGGGGAGGGATTTCCTCCAGTATTGTGGAGGAGTTTCCTCTGGAATTGGGGATGATTTTCCTCCAGTCTTGGGGAGGATTTGCCTCCAGTATTGGGCAGGAGTTTCCTCCAGTATTTGGGAGGATTTACCCCAGTATTGGGGAGGAGTTTCCTTTGGAATTGGGGATGCTTGTTCTCCAGTATTGGGGAATTTTGCCTCCAGTATTGGGGAGGATATTCCTCCAGTATTAGGGACGATTTTCCTCCTGTATTGGGTACGACTTTCCTCCAGTATTGGGGAGGACTTTCCTCCACTATTGGCAAGGACATTCCCCCAGTATTGGGTAGCATTTCCCTCCAGTACTGGGGAGGATTTTCCTCCAGTATTGGGGAGGATTTTCCTCCAGTATGGGGGAGGATTTTCCTCCAGTATTGGGGAGGATTTTCTTCCAGTATGGGGGAGGATTTTCCTCCAGTATTGGGGAGGATTTTCTTCCAGTATTAGGGACGATTTTCCTCCTGTATTGGGTACGACTTTCCTCCAGTATTGGGGAGGACTTTCCTCCACTATTGGCAAGGACATTCCCCCAGTATTGGGTAGCATTTCCCTCCAGTACTGGGGAGGATTTTCCTCCAGTATTGGGGAGGATTTTCCTCCAGTATGGGGGAGGATTTTCCTCCAGTATTGGGGAGGATTTTCTTCCAGTATGGGGGAGGATTTTCCTCCAGTATTGGGGAGGATTTTCCTCCAGTATGGGGGAGGATTTTCCTCCAGTATTGGGGAGGATTTTCTTCCAGTATTAGGGACGATTTTCCCCCAGTATTGGGGACGTTTTTCCTCCAGTATTGGGGAGGAAAGTCCCCCAGCACTGGAGAGGATTATCCTCTGTTATTTGGGAGATTTTCCTCCAGTATTGGGGAGGTTTTTCCTCCAGCATTGGGGAGGATTTTCCTCCTGGATTAGGGAGGATTTTCCTCCAATATTGGGGAGAATTTTCCTCCAGTATTGGGGAGGATTTTCCTCCAGTATGGGGGATGATTTTCCTCCAGTATTGGGGATGTTTCCCCTCCAGTATTTGGGAGGATTTACCCCCAGTATTGGGGAGGAATTTCCTCCATTATTGGTGAGGATTTTCATCCAGTATTAGGGACGATTTTCCTCCTGTATTGGGGAGGATTTTCCTCCAGTATTAGGGACGATTTTCCTCCGGTATTGGGGAGGATTTTCCTGCAGTATTAGGGACGATTATCCTCCAGTATTAGGGACGATTTTCCTCCGGTATTGGGGACGATTTTCCTCCAGTATTTGGGAGGATTTACCCCCAGTCATCACCCTCTATAAAAACAAAGGTGACCGCGGTGACTGCAACAACTACCGTGGAATCTCCCTGCTCAGCATAGTGGGGAAAGTCTTTGCTCGAGTCGCTCTGAACAGGCTCCAGAAGCTGGCCGAGCGCGTCTACCCTGAGGCACAGTGTGGCTTTCGTGCAGAGAGATCGACTATTGACATGCTGTTCTCCCTTCGTCAGATACAGGAGAAATGCCGTGAACAACAGATGCCCCTCTACATTGCTTTCATTGATCTCACCAAAGCCTTTGACCTCGTCAGCAGACGTGGTCTCTTCAGACTACTAGAAAAGATCGGATGTCCACCAAAGCTACTAAGTATCATCACCTCATTCCATGACAATATGAAAGGCACAATTCAACATGGTGGCTCCTCATCAGAGCCCTTTCCTATCCTGAGTGGTGTGAAACAGGGCTGTGTTCTCGCACCCACACTTTTTGGGATTTTCTTCTCCCTGCTGCTTTCACATGCGTTCAAATCCTCTGAAGAAGGAATTTTCCTCCACACAAGATCAGGGGGCAGGTTGTTCAACCTTGCCCGTCTAAGAGCGAAGTCCAAAGTACGGAAAGTCCTCATCAGAGAACTCCTCTTTGCTGACGATGCTGCTTTAACATCTCACACTGAAGAATGCCTGCAGAGTCTCATCGACAGGTTTGCGTCTGCCTGCAATGAATTTGGCCTAACCATCAGCCTCAAGAAAACGAACATCATGGGGCAGGATGTCAGAAATGCTCCATCCATCAATATTGGCGACCACGCTCTGGAAGTGGTTCAAGAGTTCACCTACCTAGGCTCAACTATCACCAGTAACCTGTCTCTAGATGCAGAAATCAACAAGCGCATGGGTAAGGCTTCCACTGCTATGTTCAGACTGGCCAAGAGAGTGTGGGAAAATGGCGCACTGACACGGAACACAAAAGTCCGAGTGTATCAGGCCTGTGTCCTCAGTACCTTGCTCTACGGCAGCGAGGCCTGGACAACGTATGCCAGCCAAGAGCGACGTCTCAATTCATTCCATCTTCGCTGCCTTCGGAGAATACTTGGCATCAGGTGGCAGGACTATATCTCCAACACAGAAGTCCTTGAAGCGGCCAACATCCCCAGCTTATACACACTACTGAGTCAGCGGCGCTTGAGATGGCTTGGCCATGTGAGCCGCATGGAAGATGGCAGGATCCCCAAAGACACATTGTACAGCGAGCTCGCCACTGGTATCAGACCCACCGGCCGTCCATGTCTCCGTTATAAAGACGTCTGCAAACGCGACATGAAATCGTGTGACATTGATCACAAGTCGTGGGAGTCAGTTGCCAGCATTCGCCAGAGCTGGCGGGCAGCCATAAAGACAGGGCTAAATTGTGGCGAGTCGAAGAGACTTAGTAGTTGGCAGGAAAAAAGACAGAGGCGCAAGGGGAGAGCCAACTGTGCAACAGCCCCAACAAACAAATTTCTCTGCAGCACCTGTGGAAGAGCCTGTCACTCCAGAATTGGCCTTTATAGCCACTCCAGGCGCTGCTTCACAAACCACTGACCACCTCCAGGCGCGTATCCATTGTCTCTCGAGATAAGGAGGCCCAAAAGAAATTGGGGAGGAATTTCCATCATTATTGGTGAGGCTTTTCCTCCAGTATTGGGGACTATTTGCCTCTCGTGTTGGGGAGGAATTTCCCCCTGTATTCGGGACGATTTTCCTCCAGTATTGGGGAGCATTTTCCTCCAGTATTGGGGAGGACTTTCCTCCACTATTGGCAAGGATATTCCCCCAGTATTGGGTAGCATTTCCCTCCAGTATTGAGGAGGATTTTCCTCCAGTATTGGGGAGGATTTTCCTCCAGTATTGGGGAGGATTTTCCTCCAGTATGGGGGAGGATTTTCCTCCAGTATAGAGGAGGATTTTCCTCCAGTATTGGGGAGGATTTCCTTCCAGTATTAGGGACGATTTTCCTCCAGTATTAGGGACGATTTTCCTCCTGTATTGGGGAGGATTTTCCTCCAGTATTAGGGACGATTTTCCTCCGGTATTGGGGAGGATTTTCCTGCAGTATTAGGGACGATTATCCTCCGGTATTAGGGACGATTTTCCTCCGGTATTGGGGACGATTTTCCTCCAGTATTGGGGACGATTTTCCTCCAGTATTGGGGAAGATTTTCCTCCAGTATTAGGGACGATTTTCCTCCAGTATTGGGGACGATTTTCCTCCAGTATTGGGGAAGATTTTCCTCCAGTATTAGGGACGATTTTCCTCCAGTATTTGGGAGGATTTACCCCCAGTATTGGGGAGGAATTTCCATCATTATTGGTGAGGCTTTTCCTCCAGTATTGGGGACTATTTGCCTCTCGTGTTGGGGAGGAATTTCCCCCTGTATTCGGGACGATTTTCCTCCAGTATTGGGGAGCATTTTCCTCCAGTATTGGGGAGGACTTTCCTCCACTATTGGCAAGGATATTCCCCCAGTATTGGGTAGCATTTCCCTCCAGTATTGGGGAGGATTTTCCTCCAGTATTGGGGACGATTTTCCTCCAGTATTGGGGCGGATTTAACCCCAGTATTGGGGTGGATTTTCCTCCAGTATTGGGGAGGATTTCCCCCCAGTATTGGGCAGGATTTTCCTCCAGTATTGGGATGGATTTTCCTCCAGTATTGAGGATGATTCTCCTCCATTATTGGGGAGGATTTTCCTCCAGTATTGGGGAAGGTTTTCCTCCAGTATTGGGGATGATTCTCCTCCATTATTGGGGAGGATTTTCCTCCAGTATTGGGGAAGATTTTCCTCCAGTATTGGGGATGATTCTCCTCCATTATTGGGGTGGATTTTCCTCCAGTATTGGGGAGGACTTTCCTCCACTATTGGCAAGGATATTCCCCCAGTATTGGGTAGCATTTCCCTCCAGTATTGGGGAGGATTTTCCTCCAGTATTGGGGACGATTTTCCTCCAGTATTGGGGCGGATTTAACCCCAGTATTGGGGTGGATTTTCCTCCAGTATTGGGGAGGATTTCCCCCCAGTATTGGGGAGGATTGTCCTCCAGTATTGGGGAGGATCTTCCCCCAGTATTGGGGAGGATTTTCCTCCAGTATTGGGGAGGAATTTCCTCCAGTATTGGGGAAGGTTTTCCTCCAGTATTGGGGATGATTCTCCTCCATTATTGGGGAGGATTTTCCTCCAGTATTTGGGGCGATTTACCCAAAGTATTGGGGAGGATTTACCACCAGTATTGTGGAAGATTTGCCTACAGTATTAAGGAGGATTTTCTTTCAGTATTGGGCAGGCGTTTCCTCCAGTAATTTGGAGGATTTACCCCCAGTATTGGGGGAGCATATTCCTGAAGTATTGGGGCAGATTTAACCCCAGTATTGGGGGGGGATTTTCCCCCAGTATTGGGGAGGATTTTCTTCCAGTATTGGGATGGATTTTCCTCCATTATTGGGAAGGAGTTTCCTCCATTATTGGGGGACGATTGTGATCCAGTTTTGGGGAGGACTTTCCTCCAGTATTGGGGACGATTTTCCCCCAATATTGGGGAGGATTTTCCTCCAGTATTGGGAAGAATTTTTCTCCATTATTGGGGACGATTGTGCTCCAATGTTGGGGAGGTCTTTCCTCCAGTATTGGGGAGGATTTTCGTCCAGTATTATGGACGATTTCCCTCCAGTATTAGGGACTATTTTTCTCCAGTCTTGGGGACAATTTGCCTCCAGTATTGGGGAGGATTCTCCTCCAGTATTAGGGACGATTTTCCTCCAGTATTGGGGAGGAAATTACCCCAGCACTGGGGAGGATTTTCCTCTGTTATTGGGGAGGATTTTCCTCTGTTATTGGGGAGATTTTCCTCCAGTATTGGGGAGGATTACCGTCCAGTATTGGGGAGGAATCTCCTCCAGTATTGGGGAAGATTTTCCTCCAGTATTGGGGATGATTCTCCTCCATTATTGGGGAGGATTTTCCTCCAGTATTTGGGACGATTTACCCAAAGTATTGGAGAGGATTTACCGCCATTATTGTGGAAGATTTGCCTCCAGTATTAGGGAGAATTTTCTTTCAGTGTTGGGGAGGATTACCCTCCAGTATTGGGGAGGAATTTCCTCCAGTATTTAGGAGGATTTTCCTCCAGTATTGGGGAGGATTTTCCTCCAGATTTGGGAATGATTTTCCTCCAATATTTGGTAGGATTTACCCCCTGTATTGGGGAAGATTTTCCACCAGTATTGGGGAGGATTATCCTCCTGTATTGGGGAGATTTCCCTCCAGTATTGGGGATGATTTTCCACGAGTATTGGGGAGCATTTTGCTTTCATATTAGGGAGGATTTTCCACCATTATTGGGGAGGATTTTCCTCCAGAATTAGGGACGATTTTCCTCCATTATTGGGGAGGACTTTCCTCCAAATTTGGAGCGGATTTTCCGAGAGGATTGAGGAGGACTTTCCTCCAGTATTTGGGACGATTTACCCAAAGTATTGGGGAGGATTTACCACCAGTATTGTGGAAGATTTGCCTCCAGTATTATGGAGGATTTTCCCCCAGTATTGGGGAGGATTCCCCTCCAGTATTGGGGAGGAATTTCCTCCAGTATTGGGCAGGCATTTCCTCCAGTAATTTGGAGGATTTACCCCCAGTATTGGGGAGCATATTCCTAATGTATTGGGGCGGATTTAACCCCAGTATTGGGTGGATTTTCCTCCAGTATTGGGTGGATTTTCCTCCAGTATTGGGGAGGATTGTCCTCCAGTATTGGGGAGGATTTTCCTCCAGTTTTGGGGAGGATTTTCCCCCAGTATTGGGGAGGTTTTTCGTCCAGTATTGGTATGGATTTTCCTCAAGTATTGGGAATTATTTTCCTCCAGTATTGGGAAGGATTTTCCTCCATTATTGGGGACGATTGTGATCCAGTTTTGGGGAGGACTTTCCTACAGTATTGGGGACGATTTTCCCCCAGTATTGGGGACGATTTTCCCCCAGTATTGAGGAGGATTTTCCTCCAGTATTGGGAAGGATTTTTCTCCATTATTGGGGACGATTGTGATCCAGTTTTGGGGAGGACTTTCCTCCAGTATTGGGGACGATTTTCCCCCAGTATTGGGGAGGATTTTCCTCCAGTATTGGGAAGGATTTTTCTCCATTATTGGGGACGATTGTGCTCCAGTGTTGGGGAGGTCTTTCCTCCAGTATCGGGGAGGAATTTTGTCCAGTATTACGGACGATTTCCCTCCAGCATTAGGGACCATCTTTCTCCAGTCTTGGGGACAATTTGCCTCCAGTATTGGGGAGGATTTTCCACCATTATTGGGGAGGATTCTCCTCCAGTACTGGGAAGGATTTTCCTCCAGTATTAGGGACGATTTTCCTCCAGTATTGGGGAGGAAATTACCCCAGCACTGGGGAGGATTTTCCTCTGTTATTGGGAGATTTTCCTCCATTATTGGGGAGGGAAGTCCCCCAGCACTGGGGAGGATTATCCTCCAGTATTGGGGAGGAAAGTCCCCCAGCACTGGGGAGGATTATCCTCCAGTATTGGGGAGGAAAGTCCCCCAGCACTGGGGAGGATTATCCTCCAGTATTGGGGAGGAAATTACCCCAGCACTGGGGAGGATTTTCCTCTCTTCTTGGGAGATCGTCCTCCAGTATTGGGGAGGATTTTCCTCCAGTGTTATGGACGATTTCCCTCCAGTATTAGGGACGATTTTCCTCCAGTATTGGGGAGGAAAGTCCCCCAGCACTGGGGAGGATTATCCTCCATTATTTGGGAGATTTTCCTCCAGTATTGGGAGGTTTTTCCTCCAGCATTGGGGACCATTTACCTCCTGTATTGGTGAGGAATTTCCTCCATTATTGGGGAGGATTTTCCTGAAACATTGGGGACCATTTTCCTCCTGTATTGGTGAGGAATTTCCTCCATTATTGGGGAGGATTTTCCTCCAGCATTCGGGACGATTTCCTTCCAGTATTGCTGAGGATTTACCTCCTGTATTGGGGTGGATTTTCCTCCATTATTGGGGAGGACGTTCCTCCAGTACTCGAGAGAATTTTCCTCCAGTACGGGAGAGGATTTTCCTCCAGATTTGGGGAGGATTTTCCTCCAGTATTTGGGAGGATTTACCCCCAGTATTGGGGAGGATATTCCTCCAGTATTATGGAGGATTTACCCCCAGTATTGGGCAGGATTTTCCTCCAGTATTGGGGGTGGATTTACCCCCAGTATTGGGCAACAATTTCCCCCAGTATTGGGGAGGATTTCCCTCCAATATTGCGGAGGATTTTCCACCATTATTGGGGCGGCGTTTCCTCCAGCATTGGGGAGGAATTTCCTCCAGATTTGGGGATGATTTCCTCCAGTATTTGGCAGGATGTTCCTGCAGTACTGGGTAGGATCTTCCTCCAGTATTGGGGAGGAAGTTCCTCCAGATTTGGGGATGATTTCCTCCAGTATTGGGCAGCAATTTCCTCCAGCATTGGGGAAGATATTCCTCCTGTATTGGGGAGTATTTGCCTCTAGTGTTTGGGAGGATTTTCCTCCAGTATTGGGGAGGAATTTCCTCCAGATTTGGGGATGATTTCCTCCTCTATTGGGCAGGATTTTCCTCCAAAATTGGGTAGGATTTACCCCCTGTATTGGGGAAGATTTTCCACCAGTATTGGGGAGGATTATCCTCCAGTATTCGGGACGATTTTCCTCCAGGATTGGGTACGATTTTCCTCCAGTATTGGGGAGGATTTTCCTCCAGCATTGGATACGATTTTCCTCCAGTATTGGGGACGATTTTCCTCCAGTATTGGGGAGGTTTTTCCTCAGGAATTGGGGATGATTTTCCTCCAGTATTGGGGAGGATATTCCTCCAGTGTTAGGGACGGTTTTCCTCCAGTATTGTGGAGGATTTTCCTTTCGTATTGATGAGGATTTTCCTCCAGAATTGGGGAGGATTTTCCACCATTATTGGGGTCGATTATCCTCCATAATTCGGCTGGATTTTCCTCCAACATTGGGGACGATGTTCCTCCAGTATTGGGGAGGATATTCCTTCATTATTGGGGAGGATATTCATCCAGATTTGGGGATGATTTTCCTCCAGTATTGGGCAGGATTTTCCTCCAGTATTTGGGACGATTTACCCCCAGTATTGGGGAGGGTTTTCCTCCAGATTTGGGGATGATTTCCCTCCAGTATTGGAGAGGATTTTACTTTCGTATAGGGCAGTATTTTCCTCCAGTATTGGGGAAGATATTCCGCCAGTATTGGGGATTATTTGCATCTAGCATTGGGGAGGATTTTCCCCCTATATTGGTGACAATTTTCCTCCAGTATTGTGGACGATTTTCCTCCAGCATTTGGGAGATTTTAGTCCAATTTTGGAGAGCTCTTTCGTCCAGTATTGGGAAGGATTTTCCTTCAGTTTTGGGGAGGATTTTCCCCCAGTATTGGGGAGGATTTTCCTCCAGTATTGGGGAGGAATGTCACCCAGTACTGGGGAGGATTTGCCTCTGGTATTGGGGAGATTTACCGCCAGTATTGTGGATGATTTTCCCCCAGTATTGGAGAGGATTCTACTTTCGTATTGGGGAGATTTTTCCTCCTGTATTGGGGAGGAGTTTCCACCAGTACTGGGGACGATTATCCTCAAGTATTGTGGACGATTTTCCTCCAGTATTGGGGACATTTTCGTCCAATTTTGGAGAGGTCTTTCCTCCAGTATTGGGAAGGATTTTCCTCCAGTATTGGGGAATATTTCCCCCAGTATTGGAGAGGATTTTCCTCCAGTATTTGGGACGATTGTGCTCCAGTATTGGGAAGGACTTTCCTCCAGTTTTGGGGATGATTTTCCTCCAGTATTGGGGATGATTTTCCTCCAGTATTGGGGATGATTTTCCTCCAGTATTGGGGATGATTTTCCTCCAGTATTGGGATGATTTTCCTCCAGTATTGGGTACGATTTTCCTCCAGTATTGGGTACGATTTTCCTCCAGCATTGGATACGATTTTCCTCCAGCATTGGATACGATTTTCCTCCAGCATTGGGGACGATTTTCCTCCAGCATTGGGGACGATTTTCCTCCAGTATTGGGGACGATTTTCCTCCAGTATTGGGGACGATTTTCCTCCAGTATTGGGGACGATTTTCCTCCAGTATTGGATACGATTTTCCTCCAGTATTGGATACGATTTTCCTCCAGTATTGGATACGATTTTCCTCCAGTATTGGGTACGATTTTCCTCCAGTATTGGGTACGATTTTCCTCCAGCATTGGATACGATTTTCCTCCAGTATTGGGGACGGCTTTCCTCCAGTATTGGATACGATTTTCCTCCCGTATTGGGGACGATTTTCCTCCAGTATTGGGGAATATTTCCCCCCAGTACTGGGGAGGATTTTCCTCCAGTGTTGGGGACGATTGTGCTCCAGTATTGGATACGATTTTCCTCCAGTATTGGGGACGATTTTCCTCCAGTATTGGGGAATATTTCCCCCCAGTATTGGGAAGGACCTTCCTCCAGTATTGGGGACAATTTTCCCCCAGTATTGTGGATGATTTTCCTCCAGTATTGGGGAGGATTTTACTTTCATATTGGGGAAGCTTTTCCTCCACTATTGGCAAGGAGATTCCCCAGTATTGGTGAGGATTTTCCTCCAGTATTGCGGAGGATTTTCCTCCAGCATTGGGGAAGACTGTCCAACAGCAATGGGGAGATTTCCATCCAATTTTGGAGAGGTCTTTCCTCCACTATTGGGAAGGATTATCCTCAGGTATTGGGGGGGATTTTCCTCCAGTATTGGGGAGGATTTTCCTCCATTATTGGGGAATATTGCCCCCCAGTATTGGGGAGGATGTTCCTCCAGTATTGGGTCCGATTTTCCTCTGGTATTAGGGAGATTTTCCTCCAATATTGGGGAGGATTTTCCTTCAATAATGGGTACGATTTTCCTCCAGTATTGGGGAGGATTTTCCTCCAGTATTGGGGAGGATTTTACTTTCGTACTGGGGAGGTTTTCCCTCAAGTATTGAGGAAGAGTTTCTCCACTATTGGCAAGGATATTCCCCCAGTATTGGGGAGGATTTTCCTCCAATATTGGGGAGGATTTTCCACCATTATTGGGGTCGATTATCCTCCATAATTGGGCGGGATTTTTCTCCAACATTGGGGACGCTTTTCCTA